>NC_039515.1:7122941-7281624 GCF_003672135.1 Ooceraea biroi
AACCCAAAAAAAAACAGGGGCAAAGGGGAAAAAGAAAAAATTTTTTCCCCCCCCTAAAAAAAAAAAATTTTTTCCGGTAAAAACTTTTTTTTTTTTTTTGGTTTTTTTTTTGTTTTTTTTTCCTAAGCCCCCTTTTCCCCCAACTTTTTTTTTTTTTTTGGCACTTTTTTTTCAAACTTTTTTTTTTTTCTTTCTCTCTTTGGTTCATCGACGATGGGAATTCATAAATAACGAGAACATATTTCAATTTTTCAGTTTAGACGAAATTTGGAGGCAGGAGAATGCTCACCAATTTGCAATGCGGCGACGCGGCTGCACTAAGATTTCTCCAGGACGACCTCTACAGGCGATATATTCAAATCAAGAAATAATTTGTTTTATCTTTAAACATGTACTAATAAATGCATCAAAGTTTTATAATGATCCGCTGTATAGTTTCTCCAAAAACAATTCGTAAAATATACCTTATTTTCAGCGTTCTAAAGCAGGCTCCCCCCTTAACAGCCAGCCTGCATCTGCGGAAATATTCATTCCGATGGAATGGCTTCGTTAATGGATCCACGATCGGTTAGGCGAACCGCTGGTCGTTGCCATGGTCGTGGACCGCGCGGGGGATGCTGCGTCTTCGTCCGGACGTCGGTTCGTTCTTAGCAAGCTGCGATTCGAGAACGAGAAACAGCCGGGAGAATATACGCCAAGAGTTACAAAAACACTTGCACCAGATAATTTCAAATTGATCAAACGACAAGAATTCCTCATATAACATCGACGTTATTGGTAACACAATAATGATATTAATAAGAATAGAATTCCGAGAGAATCCTGCAATAATAATGATAGTTTTATTGGTGACATTAGAGTCGCTAGATGGGAATGAGAGCCACTGCGAAGATGAAGAGAGACAACGCGGACGTGCAGCTTTCTGCAATGGCACATGCCACTGCTTGGAATAAAGGAAGATGGCGAAATATAAAAAAGACATTAAAGAGTCACACCTTGCGGAAGAGCACGGGGAATCGGCTTCTTTTGGAGAAGCTCCTCACCCCCTCTTCCTCAGAGATTGCACCGTGGAGTAAGAAGCGAATCGGAACAGGTCGCGTTACATAAATCTGCCGAATTATAATACATGTGGTAAAACTCTGTAATCATTTCGAGGAAGATCGAGTCAGTACTTCATCCTCTGAGTTTCATTCGGAGGATGAGAGTTACCGTTGCAAGTCGGAAAAGTCAACAAACGGAAGCCGGAGGTCGATCGTAAATCACGGTAGATCGTTCAGAAGCGCGCTTTTAAGGCCCCACGTGCAGCATAAGCCATAAAGGAGACAGGACAGTGATACATCGCCATGAATTCTCTATTGTCCGCGGCCGCGAACCGGTTGTATCCTTGCATTAATTACGGAGTGGCTCGCTTTCGCCCTGGACATGATGGGAACTCAAAAACTGAACGTGTCATGGAGCGGTTGCACATGGGACCCAACTGTTGCATGTGTCAAATGCGAAAATTGACCCAAGTCTTTTTCGCTTACGAAGCATAAAAAATTAATTGAATTAATTATACAGGGTGTTTCCTCTAACTGTAGCACTTAGAATATCTCTGCTTCCTTTGATGATATGAAAAAAGTCAAAGGACGAAAATTGTTCGATTCAAAGAGACTAGTACTCTGGTAAGAAAATTATTTTTTTTAATGTGACCTTTCACAAGATATCAAGGTCATGAACATTTTTTTAAATGAGATGGTATATTTTCCTTAACGAAATGATGTAGCTTGTAAAAAAACAAATTCAACCATACAGAATACGTTGACCTTCAAATGACTTTGAACCACAAAAATCACGGTTAGGAAAAGAAACTCTATTTATTGTCTCGCGATAAACATCATTTGCACAGAACATATCAACGAATCATTTCCTGATCGCTGGATTGGACGTGGTGGAAGAATTTCTTGGCCGGCTCGATCACCAGATCTTACGCCTCTTGATTTTTTTCTTTGGGGGCACCTAAAAAATGAAGTTTATCGCGATATTCCGACAACACCTGAAGATATGCGAGAAAGAATTCAGCGTGCGTGCACCGCAATTACTCCGGAATCTCTCAAAAACGTAAAACAATCGTTTATTCATCGAATTCGAAAGTGTATGGAAGTAAACGGTGATCATTTCGAACATCTGTAAAAAAGGTATATCTTTGTAGTTATACATACAATAAATAGAGTTTCTTTTCCTAAACGTGATTTTTGTGGTTCAAAGTCATTTGAAGGTCAACATATTCTGTACGGTTGAATTTGTTTTTTTACAAGCTACATCATTTCGTTAAGGAAAATATACCATCTCATTTAAAAAAATGTTCATGACCTTGATATCTTGTGAAAGGTCACATTAAAAAAAATAATTTTCTTACCAGAGTACTAGTCTCTTTAAATCGAACAATTTTTGTCCTTTGACTTTTTTCATATCATCAAAGGAAGCAGAGATATTCTAAGTGCTACAGTTAGGGGAAACACCCTGTATATGAAATTATATCTGTATTAAAATTATATTAAATCATATTAAATTCATGACTAACGCAGCACGCCTATAAATCTGACATTTCGAAGTACTCACCATTCGGAGCTTGCCTGCAGAACCTGACGAACATCATCTAGCTTGCGAAGGAACGTCTTCCTGCAACAGAGAGGAGAAATCACGTGAGACATAACTCATAATTCCGTAAATCTATCCCCGTGCCTCTTCAACCCCCAATTAAACTCAGCTCTCCGCCGACGTTCGTGACGTTCGATTTAACCGTCATCGCGTTCTCTCGACGCGATAAAAATGCGATGTAACTGCACCGTCCCGAGATCGACGATTTTACGAAACGGCGGCGATCGGACACGCTCGCGGGGCCCGCGATTACGCGGCAGATCCGGCTATCAAAATTCATTAGCCCCCGCTGAAATATTTCTGGGACTAGGTGAACGACGAACGGCCGAGCTTCGCTCTAGGCGATGATGCAGGTCGAGAACGGGACGCTCTGCTCCTTAACGCTAATGGGCCCGGCAGCTAATAATTACGAGGTCCCCTTGACTAATAGGTAACGACAGGTGATCTACCTTCGAGCGACGGCTCCGTGCATACCGTAGCGGATTTCATACCGTAACCGGCGGATTTATCATTTTAATCGCACCGCATCTCGCGCGCGTCCCTTGGCGATTCAGATATTGCGGGTAATCGCAAGTGGTTTCAAGTATTCTCATTGTTTGTACTGGTAATTCAATCTTTATCGTAAATATCACTCTTATCATAAACCTCTTAATTAATAACAAAATTAGAAATTCAATGAATTGCAGCTTTCTTTAATTATTTTATAATATTGGGTTGGCCAAAAAGTAATTGCGTTTTTTTTTATATAAATAAAAGGCGAATTTTTCATGGGAAACAAAAACTTTATTAAACAATATATTGTCCATTTTGTTTGATTATCTTTTGCCATTTTTCAGGCAACTTCATGATTCCGCGCTCAAAACAGTTCTTATCTTTTTCAGCAAAAAACTATTCCAAGAACGATTTGATATCCTCATCAGCAGTAAAGGTTTTACCATTCAAGGCATTTTGCAAAGAACGAAACAAATGGTAATCTGATGGTGCCAGGTCTGGCGAATATGGTGGATGTGGTAACATCATGGTAACACATCCCATCCAAGCTGCAACAATTTTTCACGAGTGACCAAACTGGTACGTGGTCTAGCGTTATCGTGGTGAAACACAACACCTTTGCGATTCACCAATTCTCGACGTTTCTGTTTGATGGCATCATTTAATTTATCCAGTTGACGACAGTATACGTCTGAATTAATGGTTTGATTCCTCGCAAGCAGCTCAAAATACACAATACCTTTAAGTCCCACCAGACTGACAGCATAATCTTTCTTTGGTGAATATCTGCTTTTCAAGTGCTTTCAGCAGGTTCATCACGCTTGCTCCACGATCTTTTTCGTTCGACGTTGTTGTAGACGATCCATTTTTCGTCGCCCGTTATCATACGTTTCAAAAATCGATCATTTTCCTCACGTTTCAAAAGAGAATCGCAGATGTCAATACGCTTAGTGAGACGAATTTCTTTGAGCTCATGTGCTACCCAAATATCGAGCTTACTAATGTATCCAAGTCGTTTTAAATGCTTTTCAACACTCGATTTCGATATGTTAAGATTCTCAGCAATCTCTCGTGTCGTTAACCGCCGATTCGAATCGATCAGTGCCTTTATTTTGTCATCATCAATTTCGATTGGCCTTCCTGAGCGTGGTGCATCTTTCGCATTAAAATCTGCAGATCGAAATTTAGTAAACGAATTTTGACACTGCCGCAGTTTAAAGCATCTTCGCCATATACATGACATAACTTTTTATGAGCTTGCACAGCGTTTTTCCCTTTTCGGAAGTAATAAAACAAAATATGACGAAAATGTTCTTTTTGATTTTCCAGTTTGAAATCGACGGCAAACAAACAATTATTAACGAAATCGCGTACTTTCTTTTTCTAAAACAAGCTTGAACCGTGGTCGTTAACCTACATAATGAATTTGCGGTTTAGAATGAAGTTAGTTACATTTCAAGACATGTATGTCCATCAATTGGAAAAAAACGTAATTACTTTTTGGCCAACCCAATATATTATCAATCAATCAATTTTATATATTAAAATATTTTATATTCGTAAATATAAGTATTAAAATAATATTAAATTTTTAAATGTGATAATTAATTGTGTAACGCACTTTTTCGCTCTCTTGAGGCTAAAATAAGTTTAAAGAACAAGCAGAAATATTGGGTTGGCCAAAAAGTAATTGCGTTTTTTTTATATAAATAAAAGGCGAATTTTTCATGGGAAACAAAAACTTTATTAAACAATATATTGTCCATTTTGTTTGATTACCTTTTGCCATTTTTCAGGCAACTTCATGATTCCGCGCTCAAAACAGTTCTTATCTTTTTCAGCAAAAAACTATTCCAAGAACGATTTGATATCCTCATCAGCAGTAAAGGTTTTACCATTCAAGGCATTTTGCAAAGAACGAAACAAATGGTAATCTGATGGTGCCAGGTCTGGCGAATATGGTGGATGTGGTAACATCATGGTAACACATCCCATCCAAGCTACAACAATTTTTCACGAGTGACCAAACTGGTACGTGGTCTAGCGTTATCATGGTGAAACACAACGCCTTTGCGATTCACCAATTCTCGACGTTTCTGTTTGATGACATCATTTAATTTATCCAGTTGACGACAGTATACGTCTGAATTAATGGTTTGATTCCTCGCAAGCAGCTCAAAATACACAATACCTTTAAGTCCCACCAGACTGACAGCATAATCTTTCTTTGGTGAATATCTGCTTTTCAAGTGCTTTCAGCAGGTTCATCACGCTTGCTCCACGATCTTTTTCGTTCGACGTTGTTGTAGACGATCCATTTTTCGTCGCCCGTTATCATACGTTTCAAAAATCGATCATTTTCCTCACGTTTCAAAAGAGAATCGCAGATGTCAATACGCTTAGTGAGACGAATTTCTTTGAGCTCATGTGCTACCCAAATATCGAGCTTACTAATGTATCCAAGTCGTTTTAAATGCTTTTCAACACTCGATTTCGATATGTTAAGATTCTCAGCAATCTCTCGTGTCGTTAACCGCCGATTCGAATCGATCAGTGCCTTTATTTTGTCATCATCAATTTCGATTGGCCTTCCTGAGCGTGGTGCATCTTTCGCATTAAAATCTGCAGATCGAAATTTAGTAAACGAATTTTGACACTGCCGCAGTTTAAAGCATCTTCGCCATATACATGACATAACTTTTTATGAGCTTGCACAGCGTTTTTCCCTTTTCGGAAGTAATAAAACAAAATATGACGAAAATGTTCTTTTTGATTTTCCAGTTTGAAATCGACGGCAAACAAACAATTGTTAACGAAATCGCGTACTTTCTTTTTCTAAAACAAGCTTGAACCGTGAGTCGTTAACCTACATAATGAATTTGCGGTTTAGAATGAAGTTAGTTATATTTCAAGACATGTATGTCCATCTATTGGAAAAAAACGCAATTACTTTTTGGCCAACCCAATATAATATAATTATTTAGAGTAATTTCACGTAGTTTTAAATTTAATATTACGCATAATGACTGTAAACATAATTCTTGTTTTTTTTTCAAGTAACAGTAGTGGAACTATAAATTCTACTGGATTCTGCTTCAAACTGACTGTAAATCGGGACTTGAATACCGAGTATAATTAATTATTTAATTACTGGTGAACTCGCAAAGAGGACTGGTTCTCCGTTCTCGGATAATCGGTGCCACGGCTCGACTTCATACTTTTGCAGGTGCGTCTGCTAACGGCAGCGATGAAACATTCGCGCAACAGATTCCTGATGAACACATTCATCGCGCGGATTACGATCGTCGGATTAGAAAAGCTGCACAACCTCGAGCGGCCCGTTACACGCGCGAGAGGTGTCGGCGGACTTTAGTGCACGCACGCAATAATTTACACGGCGGATAAAACGTTTCTGCGCGCGGTCCGAGCGCGCAAATTTACGCCCCGTGCACAAAAAGCGATGCGAGCATCCTCCGCGGTCGCGGAATATGTTATTACGTTGAGTTTCGCGACCTCGGATTTCTTTCGCGATTTCTCTCTTTTTCTCTTGACGAGAACAGTTCTAACATTATTATTACCAACGCAAGAGAGAAAAAGAGAATAAAAATGCGCGCCGTCTGATTGCACCGCGAACCTAATTCAGAATTTCTCAATCTTCTCGCGAGTGCGCACTCAATGTTGGGAAAATTAATTTCTGATTATTCGCAAAGAGCCAGTATTTGGAAAACTGGCATATGCCACTTTAACAGCAACATTACATTTTATTTGTTATAAAATTAATATAGAATTGATTTAGTCTATCATTTTATTTAAAAATACTGCTTTTTGAAGAATTACAAGCGGATTTATGTAATTAGTTAAATTATGTTATGCTACTCAGGATATTTTATAATATTCACAAATGTTGATATTGATATATTTTTACAATTGAATGCTACTATGAGTTGTATCGTCATCTAAATGTGACTCGAATTATTTAGTTAATAACTTAATATAATAATTTACACTGTTTTCGTATTCATGTTAGGGAAAAATTAAATTGTTTACATTTAAGTGAAAGTTTAAATTTCATATTGAATCACTAGTTGCGATCAGAAACATTCTTACAATGGATCTCTAACGATAAATTGACGAAGCATTACGCGTGAATGAACAACGTTAAAAATGCTGCAACATTGACTTACACTCGCGCGGGGCCAGGGAAGCTTGCTCCTTCAACGTAATTAAACCCGATAGGAGGGCGAATACGGCCGTTAATTAGTATCGCTAATTACGCGGAACACAGCGGAATACCGCGGATTCGATACACCCCCTTTTTTCCACCATGCCCGTCGACGTTTCTCTCTTGCTTTATCCTATTTGTCGCGCATAAATAACAGATTAATGCTGGCGATACTAAGCCCTCGGGTAGTTGGTAGCGCATGCAAATGCGGGTTCAAAGTTTATAGCGTCTAATTAAGCGCATTAGCGTACTCCGGCGGGGACTTAATAAAACCCGGCATTCGAGGACCGGTTTCCGGCGTCTCGATCGGGGAGAGAAGATCCGGCTAAGAAAGTCTCCGAACAAATCCATTACACCCTGCCGGTAATTTCGACGATTTGTTTTACTCGTAGTTGTGGAAAAATTAAGGGCGACGCCCCATTTACCGTTGCCGTGCACAAGATAGAGGAGAATCCCCTATTATGAGATATGCTCCTAATATGAGATACTGGAGTTTCTGCTAAACTAGTGAGTACCATCTGTTAATTCCACCATAAACTTATTACTCTTGGTGGAAAATATATTTAGTGAAAAATTCATTGTTCGTTATTGCGTTTAGCTTTTGCAAGAAAAGGTTTGTGAAATTGTGAACATGTCGAAGGAACTTAAGGTAAGTCTTTAAACCTTGTTTATTACATAATAAAGCATTTCTTTATTATTGGTTGGCAATAAATTCAGTATGCAATGATAGAGTAGAATCGTAGTAACAGGAAAATACGCGATTTGTTGAATTGCTTAATTGTAGAAGTTAGATTTCATGATCGCGGAACCGCTAGGCGCGTGGCTCGTATAATGAGATATTCAGGGTACTCTTAATATGAGATCATTATTGCTCGAATATGAAGAGTATGTAGTGTAATAAAAAGAAAGAAAATACTACTTAAGGTTAAAGAAAAGTTAATACGAATTTATATTACGAATTTTTGTGTATTTAATTTTTATAGAATCTGACTATGGAGGTTAGAGAAACGAGGAAGCGTCGACAGTGGAATCGTGAAAATTTGGCGAAGGCTGTGGCAGCAGTATTTTTATAAAACTATCTAATAAAGTTTTTTACTTGCAATACTGATGTATTTTGCACTTTTAACACCGATTTCTCGAGGTATCTTATATTAGGAGCACACTTTCTCGATCCCGCGTAAAGCTCTTTTTTCAAATTTGTTTAATTTTCAGAAAAAATAATATTTAAATTCGATTTTTCATTTGACCAACCTAAAGCTTATTAAATTCTCTTCAAGAGAACGTATTACATTTTTAAATTCTGCCTATAGATTTCCTTACATTCGGCAAAATCGATATGGTATCTCATAATCGGGGACTTTCCTCTATGTATTCCGGAAACGCGAACGATTTTCCTCGCGAATGTCTGTCATCTCGCAGTTCGGAAGAGAGAGAGAGAGAGAGAGAGAGAACATCAAGGAGCTTCTTCTTGAAGCTCTTCAAGCTTTTTCTATGATTATCTAGGTATGAAAGGTATAAAAAAGGTATTGGCTCGTCTGAGAGATATGTGATGATGACTGCAAGGAGGATATCAGAAAGAACAGGAACCAGAAGAGCGGGTGCTGAAAAAAAGCTGGTATTTCGGAAAGGTAAAGTCTCTTGTGAGTCCTCGTCTCAACAGGAAAGCTGAAAGTGAGTCAGGGCAACGTGCACACGCATCGCTCGGCTGTTTGACATAACCAGTTCGGAGCTGCGGGCAAGGACGCTACGATCCTCCTCCTTCCCTCTTTCCCTCCCCCACTGTTTCTCCTTTCCTCTCTCTCTCTCTCTCTCTACTCTCTTTTCACTCTCTAGATCTGCCTCTCTTCCGATCCCTGGAGACAATCGACCCCTGACCAGCGCAATCCCCGTGTCTTTCCCAGACTGGATATTATGGTCTTTCACACCCGAAAGGGACTAGCTTGGTTTACGCAAGGTGTTGCGCATTGCTGAGATCACATCATCTGTAAGAGCTACTCTGCGAAATTAAAGAAAAATTGTCCTATTACAATAGAAATTTTAAATATCGAAAGCTTTCAATTTAAACTCTGAATCGTGTAAAATTCAAGATACGTATAAAAGTACAAGTTTAAATTTAAATTCGAGTGCATAAAAATCACATTGCCTGAAAAATACCGTAAAATTGTAAAATTAATAATTCCTCGGAGGAATAAAGCCACGGTGAATGAAGAAGAGCTCAAGCTAAGATTGATCTGAATCGACTTGAGTTTCAAGCCAATCGTGAACTAAATTACAATTCCCTCGGCAGATCAGTCCTCGTCCCGTGTCGTGTCTTGCGCTCTCTTGTGCACACGTGGCATTGCGTCGCCCACAAAGGGAGGCACACAACACGCGTCTCCACGTGACGAGGGCCCACAGAGACGAGCAACGCGCGCGACCACCCTCGGCGCGGTAAACGGATACCAGGACCCGGACACCGGATACCACGCGCGGCGTTCGTTAGCCTCGTCCATCGGGCGACCGGAAGCCGTTCTTCTCCGGCGCAAGAGAGGTGAACGCCCAAGAATTCTCTCCGGACAAACGCGCTGTCCAGTAGCAGCCGTTAACAATCTATGGAGTGCGCCATGCTCGATCTCGATCAGGATGATCTCGCCACCCCTTGTTCCCCTCTAAAGATCGATTGAACGGTTTTTGAAAATTGAATCGTTAAGAGGAAAAAGGGGATCAAAAATATTGTTAATAAAATATCTTGGTATTAATGAATAAACATAATGTAAAGAATAATAACGCGAATAAATATTAAAAAAAGAATAGAAAAGATTGAAATAGAGAATGCAAAAATAATATGAAAATGTTAGACATTCTGCAATCTTGCAATGCGAGAATTGTTCAAATCTAAAATGTCTTCAGCAAATTGCTATGAAAGCAGATTCGTTCAATGTCACGAACGTAAAATCGATTCGCCGGGCCGAGACAAGAGCCGCAATAGCGCTCTTTAACGGGCACACGTAGCGGCCGTAAGGCTGTCAACGACGGCCTTGATTTTTCACGACGTTAAGTACGCCGATGATTATACAGGTTGGACCACTTCGACGTGGCCTACTTTGTCTCTGGATCGCGGCACGTCGAGCTTCTACGGGAACGTGCATAAGGGATTCATAAAAGAGATCCGGCGTGTGTGTTTTCACGCTAACGAGAAAGATAGAGAGAGAGAGAGAGATTTGACGTTGCAGTTTCACGAAAGAAAATCGTCGGTAATAAACGCGTCAGAGGAAAAACTCACCCTGGAGGGATCGTAAAATTTCTGAGTAAGGGACAATAAAATCTTTCACATAATACCCCTTATTGTCGTACTTACATTTCCATATTTCCATATTTCTATTACATTTACATCTTATGTGTTGCAATTACACTTTATATATGTTTTATATACGTTTTAATAAAGCACATATTTTTTATATCTGTTTTACATATATGTATATTCTGTTATACTATTTTCCTTTATTTTTTCAAGCCCAAGTTTTCAAAAAAAAGGCCCAGACGTTACCGTAATACCAACGTTCACGACGTTATATACGTGCACACACGTACATCCCTACGTGCATATACAGTGTGATTCAGACCACCCGTACAGCCCTTTTATTTCGGAAATAGAACATTTTAGAGAAAAATGTTTCAGACAAAAGTTGTATGGCTTCGAGGGGGACATAAGATGGTATCATTGGTTTGACCTTGAAGAGTTACTTGAAGGTCATATTCAATTTCTTAAATAGAACCTACTATTTCTCATTACATATTCTTGTAGCTTATCTCGAGAGCTTTCCAAAACACTATAATAAAATATTTTTTCATTGAGTACTTTTCGAGTTATGAGGCTCCAAAGCAGTACTTTGACATAAAGGACAAAATATGTTGTATGTTATGTCATGGTGTCAAGTAAATCCTTAGGTATTATTTTAAGGTCAAATTACCTTTTCACTCAAATCTCTGTAGTTATGCATGTTTAAAAACATTCGGATCATCCTACTTTTAGCGCTATCCAGGGACAACAAGATGGATGCCCGTCACATACATCCAGAGTTGCTCGTGCAGTGATAAATAATATGTTTCCCAATATCCACTTATTGGGAAACATATTATTATAGGCAAATATGGTCCAATCGATTTTCCACCTCGATCACCGGACCTCACTGTCCTGGATTATTTATGGGGAAGGATAAAAGACATAGTATACCGTGATCGCTCAACTACAAGGAATGACATGATTAACAGAATAACAGAAGCAATTCAATCATTAAGTAGCGATGAAATTCTTCGAGCAACCAATTCTTTTCAAAACAGAGTAGACGTTTGCATTGAAAAGAATGGTGCTCACTTTGAACACTAGCTTACTTGAATACAGACACACACACATACACACACACGCACGCACCCACGTGAGAGGCAAGGGGATTACTCACGTTAAACCAACACCCCAAAGGGAACAGAATTCTACTACGTCCACGTCGTTGTTCCTGGATAGCGCTAAAAGTAGGATGATCCGAATGTTTTTAAACATGCATAACTACAGAGATTTGAGTGGAAAGGTAATTTGACCTTAAAATAATACCTAAGGATTTACTTGACACTATGACATAACAACATACAACATATTTTGTCCTTTATGTCAAAGTACCTCAAAGTACTGCTTTGGAGCCTCATAACTCGAAAAGTACTCAATGAAAAAATATTTTATTACAGTGTTTTGGAAAGCTCTCGAGATAAGCTACAAGAATATGTAATGAGAAATAGTAGGTTCTATTTAAGAAATTGAATATGACCTTCAAGTAACTCTTCAAGGTCAAACCAATGATACCATCTTATGTCCCCCTCGAAGCCATACAACTTTTGTCTGAAACATTTTTCTCTAAAATGTTCTATTTCCGAAATAAAAGGGCTGTACGGGTGGTCTGAATCACCCTGTATACTCTTTTCAAGCGGATAAATATTCCAGTCCTCTCGCGGAAGAACTCGCTCGTACAAATGCAGGAAGATTCTATCGGCCGTCTGCGCGATACGTGCCTCGGGGGGCAGCACGTCTCCGGGGGCTTCCTCGAGCGAAACGGGGACCGCCGAGGCATTATGTTCTTAGAGACAGAGATCGTTGAGAGTCGATGCACGGCCACGTGGCACGCGTGCACGTGTATGCACGGAGGATCTCGGACTACCGGATGAAATTTTAATGGCGGACTCCCTTTGTGCGCGCGTCAACAGTATATTAATTATCTAACGGTACTCGAGGTGGACTTCCAAAGGAACTGCAAGTGAGTGTTTGAGAGTTTCTCAAGCAAACAAAGTAGAATGCGATGTAAGCGAAAAGTAAGTAATATGTGAGTAAGATAGAAATAAACAATTTAGATAAAGATAGGCATATAATAATGGAAATGTTTAAACAGAGGATAATAATGTGAGTAATATCATAATACAGGGTGCAAGACACATTTAATTCAATTAACAATACCTTCAAGTAAATAATAAAAATTTTAATTCAGTTAATAATTTATTTTAATAAATCGAGTAAGATATGTAAAAATATAAAAACATATTTTGTTTTGCAGAAATTCTGCCGTATTTGAGAAACAGCGCGATTTAATAAAATAAAAAACGTTTTCTTTCCGAAAATATTGCAGATATAAAATTTCGATTAAAGAACGCTGGCTTTAACGCGAGCTTATCGATAATCAAAGGTAGAAGAAATAGAAAGAGCGGTTTATGCGTATGTGAGTCAGGTCCGAGATGCATCGACGTTGCGTTTCGACGTTACTGCACGGTTCGCCCGGACGATTCTCATTAATTATCGGGCGGATTTTGAGACCCGTCGTGCCTCGTTAGGCCCACCGCCGCACGATCAATCTCGAGCGGGGCCCCGTCCGTCGCAACAAAGAACCGGATCGCACGAGTCGAGAAAGAGAATGGCCTGAAGAAGAACAGGAACGAGCCTATATCGCGACTCAACCCTTCAAAGGACACTGCTAGGCCACTTGAGCGTTCACGTAACTGACACGTGGGCAACGGCAAGTACATATTTTAGGCACGACTAAACGTGCTCTTTCACGCGTGATATTCTAATAGCTCAGAAAAAGTAAAAAAGATATGTAAAAAGGATATAGGCAATTATTTTTCTTAAGAGAAACTTTTCGATTTTTAATAATTTTTTTCATAATTAAGAGAAAAAGAAATTCGTGTTCGGTAATGTTGTCCAATCAGGTATCTCGACGTCGCAATCTAACTAAAGATTAACCGAACGATACTTTTGCTGTAAAAGTTGCTTTTATGTAAATGGAGGATGCTCGAACTCTGACTCGCGTCAGGTGGAAAATAAAAGTTGACTCACGAGGCAAAATCGTCGTGCAACTTCGTGTTACTTCTGCTTGTTACATCTCGATCATTATTCACAGGTTTTATGAATTTACTATTATTCATTGTAATATCATCGATCGACTATTTCGCTGGGCTACTTCATTTTATGCTCGCGATCATCGCGAATTCGGCGAGCCGGACTGACGAGGCCAGAAACGGAGTTCCGGCCGCGAGTGCCGGTGAGATCCTCGCGATGCGAGAGGTCGATCTGCCTCATTAACATTCGCTTCTTTGTCTCTGTCGTCCTTTCCTCGCGATCGTCTCGCTCTTTGAGAGGTCGGATCCTCGTCTTCCTTCTTCTCCTCTTTCTCCTCCTTCTCTTTTTCTTGACCTTCGCTTCTTGCTAACCGGTCGACTTTTAGTAGCGCTCGTCCTTCCCGCCGCGGCTCGTCTCCTCCTTTTTTCGTGAGATGCGATGGAAGGAAGAAATGGCGGCTATACACGGGCATTCCTCGGCAATTTCGACGTAATGCCGCGTCCTACACGAGGATCACATCCTCTATGTCCGTGCCAGAGCCAGACACTCGCGTAATATCCGAATAATCGCCTCGAAGGGGGTGAAAAGACGCTCCACGTGGTGGTCCACATCCGGTACTTCGGGAGAGTCTGCGTTGCTCTCGAGAGAACAGTTCGCATATCCGGCGTGATAATTTTACCGCAAACTATCGGTCTCCCGAAACATAATGGTTCACCGACACGAATTTTCCATCTCGTTGGATTTCAAGGTAATTCAGTAATTAAATTTGATATCTCCAAGGTAATTCGCGTTCTGCATGATTCGTTAACGTTAAGATACACCGTACAGTTTGAAACGCTGCTGGTGTGCATAATTCGATAATATAATAATAAAGCGTAATTATTATTTCCTTTTGCCTCTCTTCGTCTCTCTTTTTGATTATATAATATTTTCTGTTATTTTAGTATTATACAGGGTGTCCCGGGTTTTAACCGACAAACTGCGGGAGCATATTCTACTAGTGGAAATAAGAAAAAATTCTTATATCGAGTTTGCTTAGAAATGCTTTCTTACAAAGTTGTAAACCAATATTGAAAAGAAATATCAGATAAGTAACAACGGATGTTTTCACAAAAATAAAAATTATCTACGCAATGATTTAGTGACGCATTTCAAAATGTTGTCCTTGCACATCGATACAAGCTAGACATCGACGTAGTACAGAATTTGTTACGGTACGACATTCCTGAAAATTTTGTTGCATCTCAGTAACCGAATTAGTAATTCGTTGCTTTAAATCTTCAAGCGAGATTACTTCTGTACTGTAAACTTTATTTTTTAAAGTTGCCCATAAATAAAAATCAAGAGGCGTTAAATCGGGCGATCTTGGAGGCCAGAAAAGATTCTCCGTTCAATCGGTCAGGTAAAAAGAACGGACCAATAAGCCGGTCATGAAGCATACCCATCCAAACATTACATCGAAATTCGTGTTGAAAGTTTCTTTGTCTGGTAGTATGTGGATTATTATGAGCCCATACATGGCTATTATGAGAATTGAATATGCCTCGTCTTGTAAAGGTCGCTTCATCTGTCCATAATATCATTGATGAGAAAAGATTGTTCCTTTCTACTGCATTCACATACCAGTTACAAAATTCGACTCGTTTCTGATAACAATCATACTGAATCGTTTCGACATAGTGAACATGAATACATGTGAATACACGTAACATAAACATCTTCGACCTTCCAAATTCTACACTATGTTCCGTTGTTACTTATCTCATATTTCTTTTCAATATTGGTTTATAACTTTGTAATAAAGCATTCTAAGCAAACTCGATATAAGAATTTTTTCTTATTTCCACTGGTAGAATATGCTCCCGCAGTTTGTCGGTTAAAACCCGGGACACCCTGTATAATAGAGGAGATTATGAGATATGCTCCTAATATGAGATCTGTTAATTCCACCATAAACTTATTACTCTTGGTGTAAAATGTATTTAGTGAAAAATTCATTGTTCGTTATTGCGTTTAGCTTTTGCAAGAAGAGGTTTGTGAAATTGTGAACATGTCGAAGGAACTTAAGGTAAGTCTTTAAACCTTGTTTATTACATAATAAAGCATTTCTTTATTATTGGTTGGCAATAAATTCAGTATGCAATGATAGAGTAGAATCGTAGTAACAGGAAAATACGCGATTTGTTGAATTGCTTAATTGTAGAAGTTAGATTTCATGATCGCGGAACCGCTAGGCGCGTGGCTCGTATAATGAGATATTCAGGGTACTCTTAATATGAGATAATTATTGCTCGAATATGAAGAGTATGTAGTGTAATAAAAAGAAAGAAAATACTACTTAAGGTTAAAGAAAAGTTAATACGAATTTATATTACGAATTTTTGTGTATTTAATTTTTATAGAATCTGACTATGGAGGTTAGAGAAACGAGGAAGCGTCGACAGTGGAACCGTGAAGATTTGGCGAAGGCTGTGGCAGCAGTATTTTTATAAAAATATCTAATAAAGTTTTTTACTTGCAATACTGATGTATTTTGCACTTTTAACACCGATTTCTCGAGGTATCTTATATTAGGAGCACACTTTCGCGATCTTGCGTAAAGCTCTTTTTTCAAATTTGTTTAATTTTCAGAAAAAATAATATTTAAATTCGATTTTTCATTTGACCAACCTAAAGCTTATTAAATTCTCTTCAAGAGAACGTATTACATTTTTTAATTCTGCCTATAGATTTCCTTACATTCGGCAAAATCGATATGGTATCTCATAATCGGGGACTTTCCTCTACTAAAATATTTTTTATTAAATACGATCCATTCATATTTCATATAATGTACGTTAAACATGTTGTTTGATTATGATTCTCATTAATTTTCATGTTAGAATCGAAACATTTGAACTTTACACTTTGCAAATGAATAACAAATACATAGTACAAAGAATCGAGAAGAAGCGGACGCATGATTGCTTGCATGGATCATTGCAACATCATGTGGAGGAGAAACGGCGGTGACCCGATGTCATTTGACGCAAGCTCAAGCTCATTTTTGTACGATTTCGAGCAAAGGTTCCTGGCCCGATGTGAATCGCCCTTCGTGCAGGATGGTAGAAGGTAATTCTCTCCCTCATCCGGCAAAAAGAAGACGCGCGACGAGCACTCGCTCGCGCCGGAGTGCGAGCTTTTTAATTTTACGACGGGCGTTTATCTCAAGATTATGTTAATAACTTCTTGGTAAGGACTCGTAACGTAAATTGGTGTCCCGTCAGAAATTTCGCGAGGCAATGAATCACAAGTGGACTTGTCGAATGTGTCCGATCCTAGAAATAATAAAAAAAAGAAAAAGACAGAAAGAGAGAGAACTTCTATGTATCTTTTTTAGATTAATTGTGCTACATAATATGGCTGCGTGTGGAAGAAAAAGAAATACGAGAGACTTCGGTGATTCATGGATTAATTTGAGAAACGCGTGAGATAACTTGACCCGAAAGCTTTATAAGGAAACTTGATGACTTATCGATTTAAAGTCCGACGCTTGAGTTTAATTTATTTCGGATGACGTGGCAAAAACAAATATATTTAGAAAATGATAAAAAGATAGATTTATGCATTATAACTTTGTTGAATGTATTATTTTTTAATCGCAAGAAAGTGCAATTTCTAAGATTGAACTGATTTATTTTCAAGACAACTCTGCAAACTCCCGGAGAAAAGCCTCGCGCGAACGCGAGCGCATAACAATAAATTTATTTCAAGCTGCGTGATGTGCGTTTGCGCGTCACAATGTGTATTTTCTTACGGTGAGTACCGGGTGGCCGATGGGAAAGACGCGGATGAAATCCCGTCATAGAATCCTCGCTCTTTCTCGTCTTTTTCCAGCAAGGTTCGCCAGTGCTCGCTGCGTGTAACTTGATAAACAAGTTTACTCGAGGAAGCCAGTATCTTATATACACGCTTACACTGGGTGTCCCGAGTAGACTGAATACTAATTGCTGGACGTGCACTGCGAAACAAAGCGTGCATGACCGTCGCGCGGATTCGCCCGAGAACGTCGCCGTGTCCCGGAATAATTTAGCACACTGATTCACGACATGGCAAGAGCTATATTTTACAGTCCGTTTTGATATCGGGAGAATATGGGTTTAGCTTAGAAGCGGAAACGCATATTGAAGGAACCACTACTTTTATGCATACACATTTTCAAGTGGTAATTTAAATAGATTTATAGTTTGAAATTATTTAATATCTCTTTAATATTAAAACTTTCCAAGAAATTTGATATGTATCATAATGTATATATAGATAGATATTTAATATAACATTATATTGGATCAGTCAAAACCTTCGGTTCAAGTTTTGCGTCAAATTTTACTTTATTGCATTCAATAGAAATAAATTATTCCAAATAATCATTGTTTATGATTAGACATTATCTATGATATAGATATTATCAATATTATTGCTTCTATTATATGTACAGGGTCCGCCACCAAAATCCGGACAAAATGAACAATTTGTTTAAACAAAATTTTATTCGTCAAAATGTAAAAATTACAAAACTTTTTGTACATCACTAGTGGTAGCTCCCATATCTATATCTATATCTATAGATACGGAATCTCAAAATTTATTATTTCAAGAACAATAGGTTTTGTAAACCAGTTTTTTAATAACAATAATAATTATATTTTTCTTTTATTTTTAAATATCACTAATTCTTAATTTTTAAAACTAGATATTATTTTAATTAATTTCATTTTTGTTAAGTTAAAATAAGGGGTTTCGTAAGTTATGTTAGTCTGTACGATTTTCTCAAGCCTAATGAGTCAAGCCTAATCAGGATTTGAATGCTTAGTGTCAATAATATCTGTGTCTGATGTTAATATGAGATATGAAATGAGTTATTCGGTGTTCAATTGCAAACTTTTGTAAATTTCCTCTTTACATGTGATTTAATAAAGAAGGAAAGCAAAAAAACAAAAATCTAATCCCACAAAGTTGTTTTAAATTTTATTAGCTTTCATTTAAAAAAAAATTCATCGAAATCGGTTCAGATTTAGAGACTGTAGCCTTTTTTGAAACACGAAATGTCATTAGGCCCCACTGTGCGCCGTCCTGCTGGAAGATGTACGGCCTGCCGGCGGCCACGGTATCCATCCACGGTTTCACTACCCTCGTCAGAACGTGTAAATAAACCTCTTTTGTGACGGTTTCTTTCTTTGGAAAGAAATGGGGCGGCATGACGTGACCCTCACTGGAGACGACGCCTAGGACGTGAACAGAGGCCGGAAACTTCGTCCTAGCTATCATGGGGTTGTGGGCGAGCCAACGGTCGTTCCTTCGGTTCACCTCGGCATCGGCAGAAAAGTTTTTCGTTCGAAAAAAACCTGATGCGCCCCGCAGCTTCGTTTTTCAAGGAACTCAGAAGCAAATTAGAGCGAGCGACTCTCTTCATCTTAGCAGCCTCAGAGAGCATTTGTCGAACTTTTATCACATAGGACTTGTAGCGTAGGTCCTCTTCAGCGATTCGACGTATTCTAGTGTCACTCACACCTACAGTTTCTGCCAATCTCGTCAGAGACAGCCCTGGGTCCTCCGAGATGAGCTCTTGAGCCTTTTCGATAATTGCTGGGGTCCTTACCGACTTTTCTTTCGAATGGCTCTTCCTCGTCGGATTGGCAGAACCTTTTTCGGACGTCTCCGAAGCCAAATATTTAGCCGCAACATCATACACGGTCGATCTCGGGTACCCGAAGAACCGAATAATTTCACTCTGCGAATGCCCAGCGCGAAGGCTTTCGATTATCGCCGCTCTTCGGTTATACTCCGCACTCGATCTTATCTGTTCGGACATTTTGAAGTTACTGCACGCTTACTACAAACATCTGACTTGCCCGAACGTCAACAATGACTACCGCCGAAGTCCAATGAGGCAAGAAATTCAAATTTAAATTTGTCCGGATTTTGCTGGCCGGACCCTGTATACATGTATTGGGTTGTTATTTCGTTTTT
Organism: Ooceraea biroi; assembly: GCF_003672135.1. Taxonomy (NCBI): domain Eukaryota; kingdom Metazoa; phylum Arthropoda; class Insecta; order Hymenoptera; family Formicidae; genus Ooceraea; species Ooceraea biroi. Next base: position 7,142,660 of record NC_039515.1, read on the forward strand.
TCAAGGAAAAATGAAAGGCGGTTTTTTCATATTTAGAATAAATTTTATTCAGTGATGTATTGGTCATTTTGTTCCACTACCTTTCGCCATCTTTCTGGCAACTTTAAGATTCCACGCTCATAGAAGTCCTTCTCCTTATTGACAAAAAATTGAAGCAAGTGATTTTTGACGCCTTCATTTGATTCGAAGTTTACATTGTTCAAAGAATTTTGTAGAGACCGGAACAAATGGTAATCGGATGGTGCCAGATCAGGAGAGTATGGTGGGTGTGGTAGCACATCCCATCCAAGCTGTAAAAGCTTCTGGCGAGTGACCAAACTTGTGTGTGGTCTGGCATTGTCGTGATGGAATACGACACCTTTCCTATTCGCCAATTCCGGTCGCTTCTGCTTCATGGCAGCATCCAATTCATCCAGCTGACGACAATACACTTTCGAATCAATCGTCTGGTTGCTTGGTAGTAGCTCGAAAAATACGATTCCCTTCCAATCCCACCATACAGAAAGCATCATCTTCTTTTGATGAATATCTGCCTTGAATGTCGATTGAGCAGGTTCATCTTGCCTGGACCATGATCGTTTTCGCTTAACATTGTTGTAAACAATCCATTTTTCATCTCCAGTTATGATTCGCTTCAAAAATGGTTCATTTTCTTCACGTTTCAACAATGAATCGCAGATGGTAATGCGTCGAATCAAGTCAATTTCCTTTAAATTGTGTGGAACCCAAATATCGAGCTTTGAAACGAATCCAAGGCGTTTCAAATGATCGTAAACGGTCGAATTCGATAAATTTAACTTTTCAGCAATTTCGCATATTGTCATGCGACGGTTTGCATCCACCAGAGCCTTTATTTTCTCGTCATCAGCTTTAATTGGCCGACCTGAACGTGGTGCATCTTTCAAATCGAAATTTCCAGTACGAAATTTCGAAAACCAATTCTGACACTGACGTTCACTCAATACATCTTCTCCGTACATGGCACACAATTTTTTTCTCGCTTGCACTGCATTTTTACCCTTTCGGTAGTAAAAAAGCAAAATATTACGAAAACGCTCACTTTGATTTTCCATGTTTGATGTGATGCCAAAAAACAATTACTTGACAGATCGCAACACAATAAGATACTATTGGGTTGTTCGGAAAGTTATTTCGTTTTCTCAAGGAAAAATGAAGGGCGGTTTTTTTCATATTTAGAATAAATTTTATTCAGTGATGTATTGGCCATTTTGTTCCACTACCTTTCGCCATCTTTCTGGCAACTTTAAGATTCCACGCTCATAGAAGTCCTTCTCCTTATTGACAAAAAATTGAACCAAGTGATTTTTGACGCCTTCATTTGAATCGAAGTTTACATTATTCAAAGAATTTTGTAGAGACCGGAACAAATGGTAATCGGATGGTGCCAGATCAGGAGAGTATGGTGGGTGTGGTAGCACATCCCATCCAAGCTGTAAAAGCTTCTGGCGATGACCAAACTTGTGTGTGGTCTGGCATTGTCGTGATGGAATACGACACCTTTCCTATTCGCCAATTCCGGTCGCTTCTGCTTCATGGCAGCATCCAATTCATCCAGCTGACGACAATACACTTTCGAATCAATCGTCTGGTTGCTTGGTAGTAGCTCGAAAAATACGATTCCCTTCCAATCCCACCATACAGAAAGCATCATCTTCTTTTGATGAATATCTGCCTTGGATGTCGATTGAGCAGGTTCATCTTGCCTGGACCATGATCGTTTTCGCTTAACATTGTTGTAAACAATCCATTTTTCATCTCCAGTTATGATTCGCTTCAAAAATGGTTCATTTTCTTCACGTTTCAACAATGAATCGCAGATGGTAATGCGTCGAATCAAGTCAATTTCCTTTAAATTGTGTGGAACCCAAATATCGAGCTTTGAAACGAATCCAAGGCGTTTCAAGTGATCGTAAACGGTCGAATTCGATAAATTTAACTTTTCAGCAATTTCGCGTGTTGTTATGCGACGGTTTGCATCGACCAGAGCCTTTATTTTCTCGTCATCAGCTTTAATTGGCCGACCTGAACGTGGTGCATCTTTCAAATCGAAATTTCCAGTACGAAATTTCGAAAACCAATTCTGACACTGACGTTCACTCAATACATCTTCTCCGTACACGGCACACAATTTTTTTCTCGCTTGCACTGCATTTTTACCCTTTCGGTAGTAAAAAAGCAAAATATTACGAAAACGCTCACTTTGATTTTCCATGTTTGATGTGATGCCAAAAAACAATTACTTGACAGATCGCAACACAATAAGATACTAAATGACGTCTGAAATGTCAGTTGTCAAAATATAAAACGAATTTGCCGCTTAGAGTAAGGTTAAGTATCGAGGAACGCGACTAACGACATCTCTTTGTGAAAAACGAAATTACTTTCCGAACAACCCAATACATGCATTTCGATATTAAAAATCGAACTTTTTGACTTTTTGACAATTTATAATGTGTATTTCGGTTTCTTTTAAGTGAAAAATATACTCTCATTTAAATTTCATTTAAATTGGAGAATATACTGCTTTGAATATTATTTTAATTACAAGATCGTTAATATAATAGAATCTGTATCACAACCTCTGGGAGCATTCAGACTTTTAGACCTGAGAACCGGTAGTCGACGGGGCAGTCGTAGTATTTATGATACCGTGAGCGAATATGATAAGAAGGCGAGAGGGGCCCAATCTGAGAAATGACGTCGAGTATGCGGGCAGCACGAGGCAAAACGCGGATGAGATAGCACAGACACGTGCACCGTTCAACTAATCCCACCGATCGGGTCCGAGAAGTCATTGAAGTCAAGAAGAATAATTTATGCTACCGTTTACGCCACTCCGTTAGCCGGGATCGAGTTTATAGAGAGACGTTATAAAATATTGTTAATAGAACATGAATTACAGGATTATCTAAAAAGCGAAATCAATCAAGTTTGATATCGATATAAATGTTATAATGCTTAATGATCATGTTACATACTTTTGTTACTGTCAATACGTCGAGTTATATAGAAATTTTTGGCTTAAAATTGAAAAACCCTGTGACAACATTACCCGAATCCGTATTAATGACTCTTATCATTTGTATTAATAGTAAAATGGTAATGTTTATTAATGATGCGATGATGAATGATGAATTACATAGCAAAGTCGAAATTAAATATGATTGAATGAAAGTATTAATATATAAAGTTATTAATTTTCTCCTGTAATATCATAAATATCAATAAATAATCCAATAATAACATTTCATAAATTCCTATTTTTAAATTTTATTGGTTGCAGACTAATTAATTTATTCGACGAAGTCGTGCTAACCATATAATGGAATTTCTATTCTTTTTCTAGTCTTCATGTACTTAATCACGTCAAACGACCAGAATGGTGAAAGTCTCAGTGTCTTAGCAGAATTATCTTGTGTGTAATCTTTCGCGTACCCAGTGACTTTTAAATAACACACCTTGGCCGGTGCATGGACTCGTTATTTCCTGAACTCTGAACTCCCACACTCTAGCTCGCGAAGCACTTGGTGAAAGCATTCGCGGACAAGTGAGACTTTTCGTTCTGGAGAACTCGAGGAAATCTGCGCGTGAATTCTGACGCGAAAATCGCGAATATTAACGGTAATTAAGGGGGGAGCCTGCTTTAGAACGTTGAAAATAAGGTATAATTTTACGAATTTTTTTTGGAGAAACTATACAGCGGATCATTATAAAACTTTGATGCATTTATTAGTACATGTTTAAAGATAAAAAAAATTATTTTTTTATTTGAATATATCGCCTGTAGAGGTCGTCCTGGAGGCATTGTAAATTGGTGAGCATTCTCCTGCCTCCAAATTTCATCCAAACTGAAAAATTGAAATATTTTCTCGTTATTTATGAATTCCCATCGTCGATGAACCTTTAATATTCATAAAAACATTAAGTTAAACAATTAGTTTTGCATGAAAAAGTTCAAAACCTTTGCCTAAAAATCGTACTTTTGTGTTCTAAGCTCCACCATTTTGGCACTTTTCAACTTTTTTCTTCTCTCTTTGGTTCATCGACGATGGGAATTCATAAATAACGAGAACATATTTCAATTTTTCAGTTTAGACGAAATTCGGAGGCAGGAGAATGCTCAGCAATTTGCAATGCCGGCGACGCGGCTGCACTAAGATTTCTCCAGGACGACCTCTACGAGCGATATATTCAAATCAGAAAATAATTTGTTTTATCTTTAAACATGTACTAATAAATGCATCAAAGTTTTATAACGATCCGCTGTATAGTTTCTCCAAAAACAATTCGTAAAATATACCTTATTTTCAGCGTTCTAAAGCAGGCTCCCCCCTTAAGGCGTATTAGAAAGTTCGTATCGTCAAGTCCGAAACACTCCCATCTCCGTCTCTAATCAGCGATTAGATGAGCGATTTATTCCGAGAGTGTCACCAGTCTCGAAGTCTTGACGACTTTATTCGAATAGCGATGAGCATCAATTTGTATCTGAATCGGAATTACACTACTTTAGGAGGAGGGCGTCTTCGTTTCTAGAGAAGAGGAGTCATTAAAGCGCTGAGCGAGATGAAGGAGTATTAAGAGATCGTCAGTGCATTATTTGGAGAGGCAGAAACGTTAGAATGCGAATAATAATTATAGTAACAAGAATATATTACTTGAGAGGAAACATTGTCGTAGAAATTATAATAATATGTAATAACATTAAATTAAGTAATATTATATTGATGCAAAGATTTGTCGCGATTTGTCATTATATAAATATATGTTAACAAAGAAATCTTTTATATAATACCTGATATTAAATTACATGTTATTATAGATGATTATTCATTATTACACACAATCTAATATTTTAACATAAAAAGTATTCCGACAAAATATTCTGCAAATATCGTAAAAATATTTCTAAAATTAATGGTACTTTATAATAAAAACTATTATACTTATTATTAGATGTTGTTACTAACATAATATCATGATTATTATTATCATTAGTAAAGCGATCGAAGGGAGACCTCGGTCATCGTTTGGCGACCGTTAATCATCCTTCACGCGCAATTAAAAATATTAATTTCGACGCGTGTACGTGGCCGAAATAACGGCAATAAAATCGATTTCGGTGATCGATCGCACGAACTCGCGCGCTAATAATTCGAGTCGCGGCTGATTTACGAGCGGATACAATGTGCTGCCAGCTTCTTTTCTCGTCCCGTGCGCCTTTTGCGAACCGCGAAAAATAAATGCACCGGCCCGTCCGGCGCATCCATCTTCATTTGACGGCCCGGGACCGACGTTTTTGCCGGTAAGAATTCGCGCGGACAGTTGATTTATTTATTTTCGCTTTTTCCGGCGACGGAGAGGCGCGAGAAAGATGGATGATTTCGAACAAGAAGATCGATGCTAATGATATCGGGAGTACGAGGTCGAAAGTTATGTCCTTTCAGCCCTTCGAGACTGATCATAGAAATTATTGAACCCGAAAGATAATTTGTGCATCCGTTTATAACGTGTGGAGTTTGTAGAAACTCTTGTGAAATATTTAGAGATCTATCAATCGTAAAAGTTAGAAAAGTTTAACGCTAATATTAATCAATTAACGTTATACATATATTAACATAATATAAAAATTGAATAATATTTATGAGTAATTTATAAAATTTTATAATTTGCACGTTGCGATGGTATATTTACGGAACGATCTATTTCGAGTTTAATCCAGCAAAACAAGTTTTGTTCGATCGAACGCGACAAAGGAGCTTCTGTTGAGCGGACTGTCTCGCTTTGACAAATGGTAATATCTAATCGGCGATAATTTAAGAATTAATCTCGATCGATAATGTTTGCGGCGTGAACTTACTTGTGTACCACCCGTTGCGTCCGACAATTTCGTCAGTCATAGCGCACACCCGGTGTATGCGTGCAGAGACGTGCAATTTCGCGAACACTGCTCTCGAGCTGTTATACACGGTGCGCGTTAAAAGTCGCGAGACAGCACGCGCGCTCTATCTCTCTCTTTCTCCTCCTCTCCTGTCTCTCTCTCTATCTCTCTTTCTTTGGAGAGTGACTCCCTCGAGAGTCGATCAGAGTTCCTCGTTACAAACTTTTTCGCACCGAGTCTTTATGTACAGTGTGGATTTTAAGTCCCGACGTGATGTTTCTTGACGTTTCGTTCGTTTTACTTTTTAATTCTGATTTTTTTTTGCAGAACGAAGATCGGCTCTAGCCGCCGTCTCTATCCTGCGGAGCGGCTGGTCATCGGCCTAGGGCCTGCGGTTTAAAGCGGGTTCCGCATCGTTGCCGACTGCGGTGTACACCCGACGTTCCACTTGAAAAAATTCAATACTCGGCCTTTTCGTCCCACTGTTTAAAGAATTCACAGGAAGGTAGGAATATATTCTCGATATCTCTCCACTTTCGTTTTCAGGCAGCAATGATACAAGATTTCTGCTCTGCCATCATACATTCCCTCTGTAAAAGTTAATTCGCTTCCTTGAATAATCGTTTCTTCTTTAATGAATACGCCTTTCTTCTCCGTTTGTTAAAATTTCTTATCTCTTTGGCAACTAACTTTTCTCGTATCGGCGACTCATTTCTCTCGAATCCTCTTTTACAATAATTAATTCCTATTTCTAGCTCGCGGACTAATCTTCTTTTTCGGATAGTTTCGAATAAAAAGTACCGTCGATCGCGGTGACGATCGCGACGATCGGTGTGCGTCCCGACGCGGACTCCTGGCGCGCGCGTGTTAACGCCGACGTGATCCTACTGCCGAGGCGACGAGGTCTGCTAATCGCCTCTCTCTTCCACGAGCGGACGAGGATCCACCTCCTGCCTCGTCCTCGTTCGCTCGCAGAAACCGCCGATTTACGCCGATCGGTGAAACTCCGCGAGAAACGCAACGCTGATCTGAATATCACGACCGAGCGAGCTCTGGCCGCGGGATTTGGGTTCGAACTTTTCGTTTAATTCAAACCCAAATCCGCAATCTATTCTAAGGAAAACTCCGAAATAAGGATTAAATTAATTAATAAATCTCAATTTAAATTTCAGGATCTCTATCTTAATATTTTTCAAAAACATTTTGAAAAAGTGATCTAAACAGGAAAACGCAGTTTTCTCTCAACAGAATATAGTTCTTTCAAAATAGATTACAAATTAGCCGCAAAATATTTTCTCAATTGTTGTTACTATCATTCTTCATTAAGCAAATCAACCTTGTTCATCAGTTGCTGTTAATTTCGTAGTAATGATCCCGCAATACTGTTGGGCTTTCAATATCCATGTTCTCCACAAAATATCCCGTCGGATAGCTCGGTAGAAATTACTTAAGGTTCTCTACTGTTTACTGAGTCGAGTGCTCTCTTCTGACATGACAAAATTTACGCTCACTCGGTCAAAGTCCCGATACATCCGCGATATCACATTACATCCACATCAGCTAGGAAATTTACTCGATCCGCCTTACTCGGCGATTCCGTACCCCAATATCATCGGTGTCATTCCTACATCGGGAAACTGCGTTCACTCCTCGTCGAGGCCCACATTGTCCCTCGGCATTGTCGTCCACGTATTATCCTCGACTTTGCCGCTTGCTTAATGAGCGAGTCTTGATTTTCCGAGTCCCGGTACTCGCGTGCTCGTCCACATTGTCAACTCTCGCGAACAAGATAGTCAGCAGGGAAACTCGGAATCTTTCTCTCTGCGGACGTCCCGAAAAGACCTTGACGTGACGTCTACGGGGCGTCGATATCCTGACTCGCGCGATATCATCGACCGGTCTAAGGAGTAGTTAGAATTCGCGTAGAGTTGAGCGCGGGCGTAATAAGAGACTGCCCGCTGACGGCGGTAGCCGCGGTTCGTGCCCGCGAGCAGCGGGCAACGCGGTGAACAGGGCAGGGTGAGGTGGGCCCCTCTCTCCTCTCGCGCGCACCGGAAGGCCCCGGGCCCGGTCCCGGCCTCCGCGAGCGAGCGGACCCCGCCGGCGGAGAGCCCGCGGCAAGTCCAAGCGTTCGCGCGTTTATCTTTCTCTCTCTCTTGGTCCGTCTCTTTCCTTCTCGTCGTGTGCCCACGAGGGCTCACTGCACCGCGATCGAGAGACCGAGAGGGGTCCCCACGTGCTGGGGATGATCGTGGAGTTCCGCGGTCGATAAAGAAATCTTATGTAAATCCGGCAAGGTTTACGTGGGCAGTGTAATTTTATAATTATTTTTGAGAAGATTACTTTTGTAATTTTATTTAAAATATTTTTAACTCGTTTAATTATCTCTTTATGTTTTTAAGAGTCCGTAATATACAGGGTGTTTCCTCTAACTGTAGCACTTAGAATATCTCTGCTTCCTTTGATGATATGAAAAAAGTCAAAGGACGAAAATTGTTCGATTCAAAGAGACTAGTACTCCGGTAAGAAAATTATTTTTTTTAATGTGACCTTTCACAAGATATCAAGGTCGTGAACATTTTTTTAAATGAGATGGTATATTTTCCTGAACGAAATGATGTAGCTTGTAAAAAAACAAATTCAACCATACAGAATACGTTGACCTTCAAATGACTTTGAACCACAAAAATCACGGTTAGGAAAAGAAACTCTATTGTATGTATAACTACAAAGATATACCTTTTTTACAGATGTTCGAAATGATCACCGTTTACTTCCATACACTTTCGAATTCGATGAATAAACGATTGTTTTACGTTTTTGAGAGATTCCGGAGTAATTGCGGTGCACGCACGCTGAATTCTTTCTCGCATATCTTCAGGTGTTGTCGGAATATCGCGATAAACTTCATTTTTTAGGTGTCCCCAAAGAAAAAAATCAAGAGGCGTAAGATCTGGTGATCGAGCCGGCCAAGAAATTCTTCCACCGCGTCCGATCCAGCGATCAGGAAATGGTTCGTTGAGTATGTTCCGTGCAAATGAAGTTTATCGCGATATTCCGACAACACCTGGAGATATGCGAGAAAGAATTCAGCGTGCGTGCACCGCAATTACTCCGGAATCTCTCAAAAACGTAAAACAATCGTTTATTCATCGAAAGTGTATGGAAGTAAACGGTGACCATTTCGAACATCTGTAAAAAAGGTATATCTTTGTAGTTATACATACAATAAATAGAGTTTCTTTTCCTAACCGTGATTTTTGTGGTTCAAAGTCATTTGAAGGTCAACGTATTCTGTATGGTTGAATTTGTTTTTTTTACAAGCTACATCATTTCGTTAAGAAAAATATACCATCTCATTTAAAAAAATGTTCATGACCTTGATGTCTTGTGAAAGGTCACATTAAAAAAATAATTTTCTTACCAGAGTACTAGTCTCTTTGAATCGAACAATTTTCGTCCTTTGACTTTTTTCATATCATCAAAGGAAGCAGAGATGTTCTAAGTGCTACAGTTAGAGGAAACACCCTGTATACTTGTCTAACACTTACCCCATCGCCGCGTCGAATGATTAGAATGGCGGGCCAAGCTTCTTCAGCTTCTTCAGCAATTTCGGCTTGGTCACCAGCGCCTTGTGAATGGACTCGATCAACACCTTAGTTTGATCGTAAGGTGGGAACGACATGCCTTCCAGATTGTAGACGTAAACAGTACCCTCGACATCAGCAGCTACCAACTGATTCCCATTCGCCGTGATGTCAGCCGCGACCAATCTCGCTCCCTTCGTCGGGATCGTTACGGAGGCCGAGACGTGGGTCTTCCTGCGGATGTCCCAGATGCAAATCTGATCGTTAACGATGCTGGCGATTATAGTGGAACACGTAGGGCTCCAGCAGACACTTCGCACACAGGCCATCTCAGTGGACAGCATTATCAGCGGCTCGGTGAGGCCGTCTACCCAGATCCTCACGCACCAATCGGCGCCGCAAGTCAAAAACAGCTTCTGGCAGAAGGGCGAGAACTCCATGGAGTATATCGGACCGTCATGCGCCAGGAAACTGTCCGTGTGCTGGTCCAGGTAGTTGGTGGAACATCGATAGATGCAACCCTCATCGGAGCCGACGAAATAGACGTTACTGACGGCAGGATGCCGTCGGAGAACGAGTGCACCCGGTTGGCGGCTGATGAGCACGTCGTGCGCCATACAATGATCAGTTCTGGTGACTCCGCCGGGTTTACCCTCCACCCTGTACAAGCGCATGATCTCCGACGCGAGGAAATCCTCGCTGAAACGGTAGCAGTACACCCGACCGTCTTGATCACTGGTATAGATCTGTTCCTGGAAGTCGAACTGCTCGTCGCCGCTCCACCACTGCACCTGAGATGAATGCAAAGTATATCAATATTTTAATACGATGGAAAGTCAAAGTATTACAAAGATAATTAATCTTTCATGATCGACGATAAAAATAGGAAAACAATGATGGAAAACCATGTAATACGATGACACATTGACACTCGTACCTGCCAGTGAGGCGAGCAGGCCGGCGACGTCTCCCTACGACTCTGCCGGATGACATTCAGTTCTTTAGCACTGACGTTGATGACTTTTATGCTTCCGTCATAAAAACCGATTGCCAGGAGATTCGGCCGTTCCCTGCTCCAATCGATGTCCGATAACGGACTGTCGAAGGTATAATCGCGAGCGGGCTGGCTTGGGTTCTTCGCGCACCAGATCAGCAGTAGCCCCTTCGCTCTGTCGGACCCGGTTTGGGCGCCGTAAGCGACGGCGAGGATGGCCGCGTTGGCCGGACTCCAGCGGAACGCGGCTACGGGACGGTCGCGCGCCATTTCGCACGTGTGCGTCCACAAGAGGTCCAGTCGGTAGTCGAACTTCAGGTCCAGGTCACATGGATCACGCCTGATCAGCCCGGCGAAGCGCTTCTGCGCTGTCGCGAACACGTTATTCGCGATGATACGCTCCATCACGCGCGCGGCGTGCCGGAAGCGAGTCTCCTGGCAGATGCGAGACAGTTGTTCCTCGATGCTCGGATCGGATGTCTCCGGCAAGGGAAGCTTGTAGCGAAGCTCCTGTCATCATCATGGAGTCATCGACATGAGTATTTAGTATTGGATGTTTCAAGAGGAAAATTCAATTCTGATTCATAGAGATTGTTCTACATTTTTTCCAAAAAAATTAATCATACATCAGTCACGCATCATTTCCTACTTTGTTAACAAATATTATAATTTCTCAAGATTTTAAAAATTTGATTTAAACATTATACAAGGCGTATCTTATTTTTATGCTTCATTTATAGATTCTTCGGGTATCATAGAATCAATATTAAAAAGAAGTGACAATAATTATTTGATTTTTACAAAAACATGCACACGTAGCTATTAAATAAATGTATATGTTATGGATTTTTATATTTATTTAATTATAGATAATTTAGAATCGAGGGTTAAATTATCGCGATGTCTCAAGTTGCACGTTTTCGACACACTAAACAATCCCTCTCTACACAGTAAAAGATAAAATGTTAATTTTAACATTTTTGGCATGTCCCAGAAAGTCCACTCTAAATTTTAAGTTAAAGTAACTCATTCGTCATATGTTACTTCTTGACAAACTAGAAATGTTAAGTAATTAACACAATACTTTACATTTATTTTTGTTATTGTAACTTTAAGTGTGATGTAAAAATAACATACAAAGTAATTGAAAACTACATGGAAGAGAAGTTACAATAACTCATCAGAAAAGTTGATAGAACATTTTCGTTCGTACAATATGAACATTTACTTTTTATGTTATATTAACACATGATAGTAATTATTTCAACTTAAATTATTTTTGATAGAAACATTTAAGTTTAGTAAATTTGATTATTTTATATGTCAAAGTTCATGATTATTTGAAGATTTACTTTAACTTCTTTTAGAATGTTAAACTGACTTTGTAACATGTTGATTGTTTAAAATTATTGTGTTAAAAGCATTTCAAATAATATTCCATTTCTAAGAGACGTACACAAAATGTTAAGCTATGAAGTTAACATTAATGTAACATATAAAATTGTTATAAAAATAATAACATATCAGTTGTATGTTAATTTTACATTGAAGTAGTAATCAAAACATGGCAACACAAGAAAATTTTAACATATGGACGCACAATTTTTAACGGTGTAAAAGCGGAAGTTTCCCGAAAAAAATAACAAGAATTCTTACCCGTGCCTCTCGCATCCGGCGCATCGACTCTCTCGAGTGCACGATCAGACGTCCATTCTCCTCTGTCATCAGTTCGGGCGCCGCGTAAATATCGTGGATCACCCAGTCGCTCGCCAACATTCCTTGATTCCGACGGGGTCTCAGACCCAAGTACGTGCCACGCGATTTCGTCAGTATGCGTATCGTCTGCGCCTCGGCATCCAGCAACTTGCGATTCGAGCCGGGTCCTACCGTCACACACTCGTAATTTTCGTTCTCCTGTTGGATCGCTTCTCCCTCGGGCGTTCGCAGATCCTCGGTCATCTGCGGCATCTCGAAGATGAAGAACGTCTGTGTCTCCTTCAATGTAATCGTCACGCTTTCCGGACGAGCGGCAAACACTGCCGAGTCGTCACTGCGTAAGCAAATAAGATGATTATTAGATCTTTCTAATCTATTCTTTGCATTTATATTGGGTCGTCCGGAAAGTTCGTGCCGATTTTTAATAGATGGCGTTGGAACATGTCTGAATATATCAATGTTATTGAAAACATACGAGTTATATACATATGCTTAAAGGTGACATTTCAACGCATCTTTAGGAAAAAAGTTGTTTCAGATCAATTGATTCGTGTCAGTTTTGTACTCTTTTCAAGATGGAAGAAAACAAAGAACATTTTAGACACTTGATGCTTTTCTATTACCGGAAAGGCAAAAATGCCTCACAAGCAACAAATTCGATATGTTCTGTTTACGGAGAAGGCGCTTTAGCTGAAAGAACCGTACGTAAGTGGTTCGCTAAGTTTAGAGCTGGTGATTTTAACCTTAAAGACCAAGAACGCTCGGGCAGACCCTCTACTACTGACGATGACCAAATCAAGACACTGATCGAGAATAACCCGCGCTACACGACACGTGAATTAGCAGAGATACTGAAAATATCGAAAACCACTGTCCACGATCATGTAGTGAAGCTTGGTTACGTAAGTCGCTATGATGTATGGGTTCCGCATAATTTGGCCGAAAAAAATTTAACGGATCGCATTTCCATCTACGACTCGCCGTACAAGCGCAACGAAAACGTACCATTTTTGAAGCAATTAGTGACGGGTGACGAAAAATGGATCATTTACAACAATGTAGAACGAAAAAGATCCTGGGGTAAGCGAAATGAACCAGCATTAACCACTCCGAAAGCCGGCCTTCATCCAAAAAAAGTCATGCTCTGTGTCTGGTGGGATTGGAAAGGAATCCTATATTATGAGCTCCTACCACACAACCAAACGATAAATGCAGATAAGTACTGCTCGCAACTGGACGAATTAAAGACAGCGATTCAGGAAAAACGTCCAGAATTAGCTGATAGGAAGGGCGTCGTGTTCCATCAGGACAATGCCAGACCTCATGTTTCTTTGACTACCCGACAAAAATTGTTGGAGTTTGGCTGGGATGTGCCACCTCACCCACCGTATTCACCAGACATTGCACCTTCAGACTTTCACTTATTTAGGTCTTTACAAAATTCTCTTAGCGGCAAGAACTTCAACTCTTTGATCGACATAAAAAACCACCTTGAGGAGTTTTTCGCCGAGAAACCTAAGAAGTTCTGGGAGAATGGAATCTTCCAGTTGCGTGAAAGATGGACAAAGGTTGTGAAACAAAACGGTGCATACATAAGTCAATAAATATTGGGTCGTCCGGAAAGTTCGTGCCGATTTTTAATAGATGGCGTTGGAACATGTCTGAATATATCGATGTTATTGAAAACATACGAGTTATATACATATGCTTAAAGGTGACATTTCAACGCATCTTTAGGAAAAAAGTTGTTTCAGATCAATTGATTCGTGTCAGTTTTGTACTCTTTTCAAGATGGAAGAAAACAAAGAACATTTTAGACACTTGATGCTTTTCTATTACCGGAAAGGCAAAAATGCCTCACAAGCAACAAATTCGATATGTTCTGTTTACGGAGAAGGCGCTTTAGCTGAAAGAACCGTACGTAAGTGGTTCGCTAAGTTTAGAGCTGGTGATTTTAACCTTAAAGACCAAGAACGCTCGGGCAGACCCTCTACTACTGACGATGACCAAATCAAGACACTGATCGAGAATAACCCGCGCTACACGACACGTGAATTAGCAGAGATACTGAAAATATCGAAAACCACTGTCCACGATCATGTAGTGAAGCTTGGTTACGTAAGTCGCTATGATGTATGGGTTCCGCATAATTTGGCCGAAAAAAATTTAACGGATCGCATTTCCATCTGCGACTCGCCGTACAAGCGCAACGAAAACGTACCATTTTTGAAGCAATTAGTGACGGGTGACGAAAAATGGATCATTTACAACAATGTAGAACGAAAAAGATCCTGGGGTAAGCGAAATGAACCAGCATTAACCACTCCGAAAGCCGGCCTTCATCCAAAAAAAGTCATGCTCTGTGTCTGGTGGGATTGGAAAGGAATCCTATATTATGAGCTCCTACCACACAACCAAACGATAAATGCAGATAAGTACTGCTCGCAACTGGACGAATTAAAGACAGCGATTCAGGAAAAACGTCCAGAATTAGCTGATAGGAAGGGCGTCGTGTTCCATCAGGACAATGCCAGACCTCATGTTTCTTTGACTACCCGACAAAAATTGTTGGAGTTTGGCTGGGATGTGCCACCTCACCCACCGTATTCACCAGACATTGCACCTTCAGACTTTCACTTATTTAGGTCTTTACAAAATTCTCTTAGCGGCAAGAACTTCAACTCTTTGATCGACATAAAAAACCACCTTGAGGAGTTTTTCGCCGAGAAACCTAAGAAGTTCTGGGAGAATGGAATCTTCCAGTTGCGTGAAAGATGGACAAAGGTTGTGAAACAAAAGGTGCATACATAAGTCAATAAATATTTATCGACATAAAAAAATGTTGCCTTTGAATTTTCCTTCAAAATCGGCACGAACTTTCCGGACGACCCAATAGTTTACAGGATAAATTGTTTACAATGTGATGCGAGCTATGTCGGACAAACCAAAAGACATGTTGAAACAAGATTAAAGGAACATAGGGCTGATGTCAGGAAGGTTGTCAGTGATCAGTCGGTGGTCAGCAAACATCGGTTGACTTTTAATCATGAGTTTGATTGGTCTGATCCTGACGTTTTACATCGCGATGTATTCAACAGAAGAAGAGACATAGCCGAGATGTACTTTATTAAAAAGCAGGATAGACCGGTTAATCTACAAAAGGACACTGACAGCCTTCCTGGTGTTTGCGATTCGATCATTAGACGAGCTTGAAAATATGTTTTCCTCCACGCGATATCATTATTACGTGAGCCGTTGTCCCATGAAGTTTAGTTGCTGTGAACTCTACAAATCGACTTAGTGTTTTAAAAATGAATTGATTTACTGTGTTTTTAATTAGTGACGTGCAATTGTAAGTACAGGATTTTAATGTTTATAGATATTATAATAGTTCATTGAATATGTGGTTTGGTTTTCAGTTTGAAATTAACGACTTTTGCGCCCACAATGCGTCCATATTTCAAATATTGTTGACGAAACTATTAATGTAATCTACACATGGTTTGATAAGGACCAGAAACCTTGGTCGAAACGTCACATTAATAAATAAAGTGAGCTTGCCAATCAATGGTCGAATAATCTTTCATTGTTCATATTAAACATTGGCGAAGAACATTTAATATTGTAATAGAAAAAAGTTAATAAATATTTCTATTATAATATAATTTTATAAGTCTTAATTTTCATATTCTTTTCCTATTCTGTTTATCTTGAAGGCAACATATAAATCTGTTCTCAAATTTATAAAAACAATTTCTAATATTTTTAATTAATTTATATACATTATCGATGTGTCTAATATTAATGCTTACGTGGGCAGAAAGAACGACGATGGTGCGACGTCTTCTTCCTCCTCGACTTGCAAAGGCTCGCACACCTGGGTCGATAGCAGACTTTCCATCAGCAGATCGTCGGACGGCACCGGGGAGGCTCTCAGCAGAATGGACGAGCTGGACCTGAGGCCGCTGATCCTCGACGCGGACGCGATTAATTGGGAGCCGCTCCCCGTTTGGAACGGGCCAATAGTTTCCAAAGCGGTCATCTGGTTCTCGTCGATGACGCTGAAGTCCGGGTGGGTCAGCGGTTTCGGCGTCACATCGACATCGTCGTGAATAATTCGAAGAGCGTGCCGTTGCTGAAGAAGCGCCGAAGCGACGTTCCGTTCGCAGCCAATTTTGCGAACGCGTCCGATCGCACTCAGCTTCAATCTGGAGGAGGTGACGCTGGGAATCCTGGAGGATGCCCTTAGCGGCGATCCCAAGTCGCTCGTTTTCATCCTGCTGAGTGAAGTTGCAGAGATTTCAATTCTCGAATCTCGATACCGGTGGTATCGAGTGGTACCAACGTCTCCGCAGCCATTTTCTAGGGTTCCATGGAAATGTTAGATCGATATCGAATGCGAAAGAAAATGTGAAGAGATAACAATGTACATAACACTGTAATTTGTAGGATCTTGTTAAAATATATTTCTTAATTTTCCGTAATCGCGATTACGATATTTATTGCAATGACTAATTCTCATTCTTTCCCTAGTAACACAATACATTGGCAATTCATTGGTTATATATTGGTTATATTGGGCAATATTGGTTATATCTTGGCCATTATTGGCCAATGCAATGATAATATTGATTACTGATAAAATGCAGGTACATTGCCAATATTGTTGTTCCCACGCTGACACCAATATTGGTTACGAAATAAACATAAATGTGCTGCCAATATTGATACACCCATGCAAATACCAATATTGGTGATAAAGTAAATGTAACTGTAATACCAATATTGCACATCCACGATGACACCAATATTGGTTACAAAATAAACATAAATGTGCTGCCAATATTGATACACCCATGCAAATACCAATATTGGTGATAAAGTAAATGTAACTGTAATACCAATATTGCACATCCATGATGACATCAATATTGGTTACGAAATAAACATAAATGTGCTGCCAATATCGATACACCCATGCAAATACTAATATTGGTGATAAAGTAAATGTAACTGTAATACCAATATTTCACATCCACGATGACACCAATATTGGTTACAAAATAAACATAAATGTGCTGCCAATATTGATACACCCATGCAAATACCAATATTGGTGATAAAGTAAATGTAACTGTAATACCAATATTGCACATCCATGATGACATCAATATTGGTTACGAAATAAACATAAATGTGCTGCCAATATCGATACACCCATGCAAATACTAATATTGGTGATAAAGTAAATGTAACTGTAATACCAATATTTCACATCCACGATGACACCAATATTGGTTACAAAATAAACATAAATGTGCTGCCAATATTGATACACCCATGCAAATACCAATATTGGTGATAAAGTAAATGTAACTGTAATACCAATATTGCACATCCACGATGACACCAATATTGGTTACAAAATAAACATAAATGTGCTGCCAATATTGATACACCCATGCAAATACCAATATTGGTGATAAAGTAAATGTAACTGTAATACCAATATTGCACATCCACGATGACACCAATATTGGTTACAAAATAAACATAAATGTGCTGCCAATATTGATACACCCATGCAAATACCAATATTGGTGATAAAGTAAATGTAACTGTAATACCAATATTGCACATCCACGATGACACCAATATTGGTTACAAAATAAACATAAATGTGCTGCCAATATCGATACACCCATGCAAATACCAATATTGGTGATAAAGTAAATGTAACTGTAATACCAATATTTCACATCCACGATGACACCAATATTGGTTACGAAATAAACATAAATGTGCTGCCAATATTGATACACCCATGCAAATACCAATTTTGGTGATAAAGTAAATGTAACTGTAATACCAATATTGCACATCCACGATGACACCAATATTGGTTACAAAATAAACATAAATGTGCTGCCAATATCGATACACCCATGCAAATACCAATATTGGTGATAAAGTAAATGTAACTGTAATACCAATATTGCACATCCACGATGACACCAATATTGGTTACGAAATAAACATAAATGTGCTGCCAATATCGATACACCCATGCAAATACCAATATTGGTGATAAAGTAAATGTAACTGTAATACCAATATTGCACATCCACGATGACACCAATATTGGTTACAAAATAAACATAAATGTGCTGCCAATATCGATACACCCATGCAAATACCAATATTGGTGATAAAGTAAATGTAACTGTAATGCCAATATTGCACATCCACGATGACACCAATATTGGTTACAAAATAAACATAAATGTGCTGCCAATATTGATACACCCATGCAAATACCAATATTGGTGATAAAGTAAATGTAACTGTAATACCAATATTGTACATCCACGATGACACCAATATTGGTTACAAAATAAACATAAATGTGCTGCCAATATTGATACACCCATGCAAATACCAATATTGGTGATAAAGTAAATGTAACTGTAATACCAATATTGCACATCCATGATGACATCAATATTGGTTACGAAATAAACATAAATGTGCTGCCAATATTGATACACCCATGCAAATACCAATATTGGTGATAAAGTAAATGTAACTGTAATACCAATATTGCACATCCATGATGACATCAATATTGGTTACGAAATAAACATAAATGTGCTGCCAATATCGATACACCCATGCAAATATCAATATTGGTGATAAAGTAAATGTAACTGTAATACCAATATTGCACATCCACGATGACACCAATATTGGTTACAAAATAAACATAAATGTGCTGCCAATATCGATACACCCATGATAATATCAATATGGGTTATAAAATGCATGCAAATGAAATACCAATATCTTACACCCACGATGACATCAATATCATATATAATGTCTATAAGAAACATAAAGTACCATTTAAGAAATAATGATTTCAAAAGAAAAGAAGAAGAAAAGAGTACTGGATCGGTTTTCCGAATGGTTATTTATAAGGTGATAACGCAAATGTTTCTTGCGAGAACTTCTCGCCTGGTTTAAATAGAAACCGTTTTTAGACCTAAATTTTAAAAACGTATATTTCACGTTTTCACAGAAACGAAAAATGTGTTTTATTAAATTGATTCGAAATTATATAATTAATATAGAAAAAAATAGTAATTTCTACTTAATTTGCGAGTATTAATTATTTTTACATATACGTTTCAATGTACTCGATTATGGAACAAGAGACAAAAATCAACATAAGTGTGTGTGTGTGTGTGTGTGAGAGAGAGGTTCCCGCCTCTGATTCACCAAGCGACCGATAAATGGCCAGGTCAGGCGTGAAGTTCTCGCAAGAAACATTTGCGTTATCACCTTATAAATAACCATCCGGAAAACCGATCCGGTACTCTTTTCTTCTTCTTTTCTTTTGAAATCATTATTGCTTGAGGTGATATCTCATTCCAAAAGAGTGAGATTCCACTATACGAAATTTAGAGAGTGTGCTGCCTGGGATACAATGACCAATTATGCAATATTAGCTATGAGAAAGCATTCAATTTATAATATTAATCCAATGCTGGAATAAAATCATTGATCCAATATATTAATAACATTCCATAAATATTATAACGCAATATTGGTGGTCTAATGGTTTCACATTATTGGACCAATATTGCTGCTTCGACATTGGCTAAATAAGAGAAGGCGTCCACCTTACAATATGGGACCAATGTTGAAATTCAATTCACACCCAATATTGAATATTAGATTTATATTATTTCCCAATATTGTGCCAATGTACTGTGCTACTAGGGTTCATCCGTAATGTGTTTCATATTCTATGTATTATTTCATTCTCTTTTCTCTCATCCTCTCTCGCCGCTCGTTTCCCCAATGAAGATCTCTTTCCCTACAATGCTTTGTCACCCCGAGAAATCGTCGTATCACATCTTCTCGTTCTCAATAAAATGCGCCAGCAAGATCGAACAAATTCAACCAATTCGAAGATACTGCTCGCGCCATCTAACGCGGCTAACTTCACTCTTTATCCTCTCCACCTATGTCAATAAAAGCGCTGCCTGTTTCTCCACCAACTCCCCGTGCCTAGAAAACCTCAAGTAAGAGTATGGACATCGTGAATCGAAAATGGCGCTCGTATGGTCACTATCTATAAGGAGTATACAATATAACCTTCCTTACTTTAGGATTAAAAATATTAGTGTACGAAAAGTAAGCGAAATGACTGGGTATTGTGTACGATGTTGTACAAATAAGGATAAAAGAAGATGTTACATGGCAACTTTGCCAACAAATGCAGAAAAACGAGCAGTATGGATATCCTTGGTGGAAAAATTTATCAGATTTTTTCAGGATGTCTCAGAATTTTTTTTAGAATTGGAACGATTCTTATTCCTCATAACTTAGACAATCAGAAATATTCTCAAAAATTATTACTATCTTACAGAAATGTTCATACTTAGAGATGCTGAAATATTCTCAAAATTCTCATCCAGTTATTTCTGAAAAATTATTATTTTCTCAATATTTTTCAGAAATGACTGGATGAGAATTTTCAGTATCTCTATGTATGAAAATTTATAAACCATAATAAAAAGTAATGATTTTTCAAATTTTTTCAGATTTTCTGATTTATTCTGAGAAACGTTCCAATTGTTTTAGAAAATATGATAAATTTTTCCACCAGGAATATTTATTTTATAAAGATATTGTTATTTTCACAATTAATGTTAGGTGCAATTTCTTTTTCTAACAAAGATGTATTTTATTTAGTAGAGTCCTTAATTGATAAACCTCAAATCCGCCATTTTCGATCCCACCAATCAGGTGCGAATCCACGATGTCCATACTCTTACTTGAGGTTCTCTACCCGTGCCTAGTGACTACGCTGATCAAACGTCTCGCACTCTCGCCCGTCATCGATCGTTGCGATCGGAGTCGCGATTATTGACCGTGTCCTCTCGCGCGTGCAGAAAATCGTCGCGTCGCGAATAAAGTCATTCCGTCGCGAACGCGGGGCTGCGATTTGCATTGACGTGTGACGTGCTGATCGGGCCCATTACGTGTCTCCCGTCTCTTGGCCGACATCCTGTTCGCGAGATGCGTCCTGTACGTGTGTAACAGCGCGCTCTGCTCCGACCGATCATCCGGCCGTTCATCTCCGCTCGCGAGATCGTCGGATCTTGTTACCGGTACTGTGCACCGGATTCGTGCATCCGCTTCGCGTGACGGGCAAGGAATCGCGGCTGCATCGTACGCGAGCGGGCCAGGCCTGCCCTCTTCCTGGCGAAAGTGAGTGCAGTTCTACGAATTTTCGGGCAGTTCTACGAGAGTGAAAGAGAGAGGGAGATAGAAAGATAAAATAGCGATAAAACGATATCAAAATTTTTGGAGTAGATGTGCGAGAAACGACGGAAGACGGTGAGAGGTTATGTCGCTCGATCGTTCGAGCTAAGAATCGGATGATGTGTGAATATGGGAGTGGGTAATAAGAATGACGTGTAGGATAGGGAGGTAGGGAGGGTTGGCTGTCAGTCATGACAGAATGCAGAAAATTGTTGAAATAACTGGTACGAAGGCAAAGTTGTATAATAAAAGGTTATGTCGTAGATGCAATTAAACAGACGATGCGTAAATGTGTGGCAACAGGTACGTATGCGTGATAAACAGAGTGACGTATGAAGATGCAAGAGAGAGAGAGAAAGAGAGCAAAAAAGTGTTGACACGGGTATAGACACTTAATTTTTTATGAATCTCTAAACTGACAAGTAATGCAGAAAGCAGTAATAAATAAAAACCGAGAGAAAAATTTAGCACGCGAAATTAATAAATTGCTGTTCCTCGTTGTACGATCGTGAGAATTGCCGTAAGTAACAAACAGAATGACGTAGTGAGAGAGAAAGGAAGAGTGATTTATTGGTGGTTTCGGGTCAGTTTGCCGTTAATAACGGAAAGGATAATAAACAACACGCAGAAAGGAAACAACAATTAAGATAACGAAAATGTTAAAAGAAAATAGGAAAAGTAGTTGAGTACCGATAATAATGCATCAATGTGTATGTATGTCTTTGATGAATGCAAATGCAAATAGAATGACGTGGTAAAGTAGGCAAAATAGGCACGGGAGGGAGAGAGAAGTTATTTTCCTCAGCGAGCACGTACACGTGTGAGAGAAGTATAATATTAAAAATCATCGCTTTAAAAGCATACGAATACACGAATTAAATTAATTCAATGTCGGAGAATTATATAATAAAATTAATTATAGCAGAATAGAAATTCTGCTATAATTAATTTTATTATAATATTAAATATCAAAACTTGCTATGTTTTTCAAGAAACTATATAAAAGATCGCACAATGTTATTACCAATTTAATCACAGTAAATAATTTTCGATGAATAAATTCAGCGAGCCTCGACTCGAATGTAATTTTCTCGATAAAACGCGGTACTGTACACGCACAAGACCCCGCGCAGATTAATAGATATGGATGTCCCCTCCTCCGCGATTACATCGAATTATCGATGATTCGAGCTTAAATATTATCTCGAAAACGCACAAATAACAAATTGTTATCTATTCTAAGGTAATACTCGTGATAATTTCGTCAATTTTTCGCGTTGATGTTCGTTACGCGCGTCGATACTTTTGTACATACTTTTTTAATATGTACCCATACAGCACCGATTAATACAGAAAGCTTTCAGGAAGGTTTTAAAATCATTTCAAGATTTCACATTTCATATGCAACATTTCTCAAAGGATTCCGCAATATGTCATATGAAATGTTGCAACAGAAATGTTTCTAAAACCTACCACATGCAATAAATTTGAAAAAATGTGAATATTGTAAAAAGTAAAATTATATATATATATATATATACCTAGACCAAGTATTCGAGCTTTAGTGAAGCTAACCAGTTGACAAAAAAATGCATTATCTTCACGTATCCTTTTTTTCTTTCAAATATAAGTGTTGGTTGAACAGAGAATTATATATCTATATAATTCTTTCCTTTTAATCAACTATTTGGAGGAAGAAAAAGGAAAATATATAATATAAGAATGGCTCTTTGTCAATGTGCCAACAATTCACGCTTTTTAAAGGGAAACTTGGTGGATACTTGGTTTAGCTATGTATATGTATATCTATATATCTTATATATATAGATATATATGCATATCTATATACATCTTATATATATATTATGTATTTTTTCATTAAGCATATTTCAGAAATCATATTTATTGTATTAATTAGATTGCAAATATTAAATAAAAACGTACAATAAAAATAATAAATACATTTTATATATAATTTTTATTATAACTTTTTAGTATTTGCAATCTTCTGAATACTCGTATAATAAATTTAAATATAATTTCTGAAGTATTTTCAATTGATTTTAATAGGAGCTTTGTAATTTGTGTGCAACATCATAGGAAAGTTTCAAAATTATTTCAATTAACCTTTAGTAATGTATCAAAAAGATTTCAGCTATTTTAATAATCTTTCGGCAATATTTCAGAAAGGTTGCAGATTGATCTATACCTTTCAGCAACCTTTCTATAAGGTTTTGAATGCAAGTGTCGCGGACATTTTGCTATTCCGGAGTTGTCTCATAACTGTTGCAGAAACATTTTGCAATGTTTATGAGATGCTTTCATCTGTCAGATGAAATACTTCTGAAATATTTCTGAAATGTTTTCGTGCTGTATGGGTACCTATATAACAGCATCACGGCATCGATACATCATCGCTAAAATCAATCGATATTGCCCGTTTCGGTGAATAATACTCTTGGCATTTCTCCCGTGCTTCTTATCGCCGATGCACGTGATCTCTTTCGTACGTCACGCATTTGTACGTCAGGGACGCTACGCACTCTGTAATTCGTTTAGCAGGAGTCGCACGGTGATCTCGCGCAACACGCTCGTCGACATTTGCACCTCGTATATAACATGTGTGCGCGCGCGCGATAATTTATGTAATAGAATTATTTCCGCCAAATTTAACGGGACATAAGTATGTAATCTGTTATGTCATATGATACGCAGAGAAATCATCGTTAGCTACGACTCGTTAGCAATTTCGAGTTGTCTAGATCGAAGTTCGCACAAGTTATAAATTTAGAATAATGCAATTGAGCACACAATAATTTATATAAAATAATTACAATATTAAGGGGAAGCTGGAGTTGCTAGTGAACTATTTTTTCACTATAGCGATGGTAATTGCAGTTTCGAAAATTCTCTTTATTGCTTGTGCAGAATTTTTATTCTATCTATCCTTTTTCACAAATGAAGTATAGATAGAAAGAAAGTCCGCTCTACAGGACTTTATACTCAAAATGGCAAAAAGTTAAAAACTTGCATTTGTCTTTTCTAACTTTGTTCCATTTTGAATATAAAGTCCTGTAGAGCGGACTTTCTTTCTATCTATACTTCATTTGTGGAAAAGGATTTTTTATTCTGCACAAGCAATAAAGAGAATTTTCGAAACTGCAATTACCATCGCTATAGTGAAAAAATAGTTCACTAGCAACTCCAGCATCCCCTTAAGAATTATTCAAGAATTACCGATTATACATCTCGCTCAGAGTTGTCACAAGTGGTTTCTGAGCGCGCTGAATGATCATGTCTGGTTTGCAAGTGCGTTAACATTTGTGAAAACATTACGTGATACGTGGATGCTTCGCAGGAAATTGGAAGAATGAGCAGGACAAGGGAACAGGCGGGCCCGTCCAAGCCGTCGGGATCCGCGGAGGAGAAGGAGAAGGAGAAGGATGACAGGATGTTCGAGTGCAATATCTGTCTGGACACCGCGAAGGACGCGGTGGTCAGTATGTGCGGCCACCTGTTCTGGTAAATGTTCGCCTGATCATACTGATGACAAAGTTTCCGAAAATTTCCTCATGAGAATCCGATGATAACAATCATGCATTATACTACGTACGCAGTTGGCCGTGTCTGCATCAATGGCTGGAGACCAGACCTACCAGGCAGGTTTGCCCAGTGTGCAAGGCCGCCATAAGCAGAGACAAAGTCATTCCATTGTATGGACGCGGTGCTACGAAACATGAGGACCCGAGGTACGCGACTCTCGCGTTCACCGTTCCTGACAGGCTGAAAGCTCGATCCATTTCAGTTTCACGTTACGTTATGCGTTGCTTAGAGCTTGGAGTTATGCATTTTTACATGAATTTATATGCCTCACGTGTCTATCGAGGATCACTTAATCTTAGTTTCTTCACCTTAATTATTTTTTTACCTCATAATTATTAATATGTATTTTAAAATATTGGGTCGTCCGGAAAGTTCGTGCCGATTTTTAATAGATGGCGTTGGAACATGTCTGAATATATCAATGTTATTGAAAACATACGAGTTATATACATATGCTTAAAGGTGACATTTCAACGCATCTTTAGGAAAAAAGTTGTTTCAGATCAATTGATTCGTGTCAGTTTTGTACTCTTTTGAAGATGGAAGAAAACAAAGAACATTTTAGACACTTGATGCTTTTCTATTGCCGGAAAGGCAAAAATGCCTCACAAGCAACAAATTCGATATGTTCTGTTTACGGAGAAGGCGCTTTAGCTGAAAGAACCGTACGTAAGTGGTTCGCTAAGTTTAGAGCTGGTGATTTTAACCTTAAAGACCAAGAACGCTCGGGCAGACCCTCTACTACTGACGATGACCAAATCAAGACACTGATCGAGAATAACCCGCGCTACACGACACGTGAATTAGCAGAGATACTGAAAATATCGAAAACCACTGTCCACGATCATGTAGTGAAGCTTGGTTACGTAAGTCGCTATGATGTATGGGTTCCGCATAATTTGGCCGAAAAAAATTTAATGGATCGCATTTCCATCTGCGACTCGCTGTACAAGCGCAACGAAAACGTACCATTTTTGAAGCAATTAGTGACGGGTGACGAAAAATGGATCATTTACAACAATGTAGAACGAAAAAGATCCTGGGGTAAGCGAAATGAACCAGCATTAACCACTCCGAAAGCCGGCCTTCATCCAAAAAAAGTCATGCTCTGTGTCTGGTGGGATTGGAAAGGAATCCTATATTATGAGCTCCTACCACACAACCAAACGATAAATGCAGATAAGTACTGCTCGCAACTGGACGAATTAAAGACAGCGATTCAGGAAAAACGTCCAGAATTAGCCAATAGGAAGGGCGTCGTGTTCCATCAGGACAATGCCAGACCTCATGTTTCTTTGACTACCCGACAAAAATTGTTGGAGTTTGGCTGGGATGTGCCACCTCACCCACCGTATTCACCAGACATTGCACCTTCAGACTTTCACTTATTTAGGTCTTTGCAAAATTCTCTTAGCGGCAAGAACTTCAACTCTTTGATCGACATAAAAAACCACCTTGAGGAGTTTTTCGCCGAGAAACCTAAGAAGTTCTGGGAGAATGGAATCTTCCAGTTGCGTGAAAGATGGACAAAGGTTGTGAAACAAAACGGTGCATACATAAGTCAATAAATATTTATCGACATAAAAAAATGTTGCCTTTGAATTTTCCTTCAAAATCGGCACGAACTTTCCGGACGACCCAATATAACTAAAGTGATATAATATGTTAAATTATGTTATCCGCTTATCGAGGATACGAAGGATATCTCGTGAAGTGTCGGATCTGTTCTCTCTTTAACACTACGCGTCACATTATGCTGTTAATGTGAACGGCATTGAATCTCGAAATCAACCGGAACCGATCTTGTTTCAGGAATAACGTGCCACCACGCCCAGCCGGTCAAAGATCAGAGCCAGAAGCCAACGTAGGCTTCTCTGGTTTCGGCTTTGGCGACGGCTCCTACATGTCATTCGGCATCGGCACTTTTCCGTTCGCTTTCTTCACGTCAACTTTCAATTTCAGCGATACACGACCAAGCGCAGGTACGCGACGTATTGATTTAGAATTTTAGTGATTTGCATTGGATCAGTGGAGACATTTCCCTCGTTCGTTTTTTCCCCTAGACACATGAACATACTAACTAATAAATATAAGAAAATGTGATGTTTTTATAATAATCGAAATCGTTGGAGAATTATTTCTACAAAGAAGAAGAGAAATACGTAGATATACTAAATGATAATTGTGAGTAAATTAACTTACAGCTCCCAGAGGCACGCCGCAATACGAGGAGGAACAGTTCCTGTCGAAGATATTTCTGTGGTTAGCAGTGATATTCATCGCTTGGCTGCTGATGGCGTAACATTGCTCCTAAATCACACACCAGTCTGCCCTGTAATCTTTTAATGCTTATATAACTACTTATACCTAGTTATCTCTGTTCTGTCCGCTCATGATGATGATAATCGCAATGTTACATCGCTCTTTGGTTTTCGCAAAATTATTTTTGGAGAAGCAAAACAAAGGAGAAAATACAAATTCACCTGTGCGCCTTGTCGTGACGCTTAATCTCTAAACTTAATCGCGATTATAATATATTTTTCTTCTTGTCTTCGAAGTCGGAATAAAACAAGAAAAAGAAGGATACATGCATTTGGTATCGGCCGCACAATTGTTCGAGAACGCGATTTGATGCGCTTGTTCGCACGTGAAATATCTCGAGCAGGACAGCTTTTCTACGATTTCGACAGCTTTGATATTTCAGTGTCATTCTTTCTCTCTTGTGTGCATGCGTGCGTGTATGTGTGCGTACATACACGCGAGGTCTCCCAGCCTATTGAGCTAGCTCTAACGCTCGTACGGAAGTAGAGTGGGTTTTAACTCGCTCTACTTCCGCGGTTTGAACCAAACGGTCCTATGTATCGCTTTGCGACCTTCGCAGTAACAAGAATTGTCAACTGATCAAGAAAATCAAAGCGCGTCTCGCGCGCCGAGGCAATAAACGCGGCAGCAACAGCAGCCGATCTTTAGCCGCGACAAAGGGAGGGACAACACGTCACTGGTATCCTTCTCTAATTGTCTTTAACAGGTCACGTGCGCCCAGAGTCGTTCGCCCCGCCTACTGTCTCGACGCGCCTAATTAAGATTTGCAAATTTAATTAATAAGAATTCATAATCTATTCTTACGAGATAGTCTGGAGCATGTATTGTAGATAATACTATCTGATTGGCTACCAAATATATCTTAAGGTCATATTTAAGATGACTTTAATACAAGAAGACTATGAACTGTCCCCTTTTATTGTTGCAAAGATCGCGAAAAAATACGTATAGGACTTTTTAATTCAACTCGTTTTGTTCTAACTCCATACGAGCGTTGACTAGATATGGTGGTTTTCCAGCAACGACACAGTGCGACACAGCGTATCATTCTGTCTTTGTTGTTCGCTGGTATTGAAAGAAGATAGAATGATACACTGTGTCGCACTGTGTCGTTGCTGGAAAACCCACATTATGGAACAGCCTACGTGTGTATGCATGTGTGTATATACAAATTATATACAACCCGTAGAAAAGAGAGCTCGCAAAGCCGCTATTTCGACATATTTAAGCAAGAAAGAGATATGTAATTTAAGGATACGAGACAAGGGATATTATTAATATTATTAGGTGAATTGCGCGGATTTTTGCGAAAAAACCGCGCAAGAAGCAAGAATACGAAAAAGGCGGAAATTTGAATAATGTATATACATGAATATAATCTAGAGTTTAAGTTAAGATAATGTATACATGTTCGAGAAGGACAATGAATTGTAATATACGTGCAATATGAAAGATAAATATCGTGAGAATAACCCGCGCTACACGACACGTGAATTAGCAGAGATACTGAAAATATCGAAAACCACTGTCCACGATCATGTAGTGAAGCTTGGTTACGTAAGTCGCTATGATGTATGGGTTCCGCATAATTTGGCCGAAAAAAATTTAATGGATCGCATTTCCATCTGCGACTCGCTGTACAAGCGCAACGAAAACGTACCATTTTTGAAGCAATTAGTGACGGGTGACGAAAAATGGATCATTTACAACAATGTAGAACGAAAAAGATCCTGGGGTAAGCGAAATGAACCAGCATTAACCACTCCGAAAGCCGGCCTTCATCCAAAAAAAGTCATGCTCTGTGTCTGGTGGGATTGGAAAGGAATCCTATATTATGAGCTCCTACCACACAACCAAACGATAAATGCAGATAAGTACTGCTCGCAACTGGACGAATTAAAGACAGCGATTCAGGAAAAACGTCCAGAATTAGCCAATAGGAAGGGCGTCGTGTTCCATCAGGACAATGCCAGACCTCATGTTTCTTTGACTACCCGACAAAAATTGTTGGAGTTTGGCTGGGATGTGCCACCTCACCCACCGTATTCACCAGACATTGCACCTTCAGACTTTCACTTATTTAGGTCTTTGCAAAATTCTCTTAGCGGCAAGAACTTCAACTCTTTGATCGACATAAAAAACCACCTTGAGGAGTTTTTCGCCGAGAAACCTAAGAAGTTCTGGAGAATGGAATCTTCCAGTTGCGTGAAAGATGGACAAAGGTTGTGAAACAAAACGGTGCATACATAAGTCAATAAATATTTATCGACATAAAAAAATGTTGCCTTTGAATTTTCCTTCAAAATCGGCACGAACTTTCCGGACGACCCAATATAACTAAAGTGATATAATATGTTAAATTATGTTATCCGCTTATCGAGGATACGAAGGATATCTCGTGAAGTGTCGGATCTGTTCTCTCTTTAACACTACGCGTCACATTATGCTGTTAATGTGAACGGCATTGAATCTCGAAATCAACCGGAACCGATCTTGTTTCAGGAATAACGTGCCACCACGCCCAGCCGGTCAAAGATCAGAGCCAGAAGCCAACGTAGGCTTCTCTGGTTTCGGCTTTGGCGACGGCTCCTACATGTCATTCGGCATCGGCACTTTTCCGTTCGCTTTCTTCACGTCAACTTTCAATTTCAGCGATACACGACCAAGCGCAGGTACGCGACGTATTGATTTAGAATTTTAGTGATTTGCATTGGATCAGTGGAGACATTTCCCTCGTTCGTTTTTTCCCCTAGACACATGAACATACTAACTAATAAATATAAGAAAATGTGATGTTTTTATAATAATCGAAATCGTTGGAGAATTATTTCTACAAAGAAGAAGAGAAATACGTAGATATACTAAATGATAATTGTGAGTAAATTAACTTACAGCTCCCAGAGGCACGCCGCAATACGAGGAGGAACAGTTCCTGTCGAAGATATTTCTGTGGTTAGCAGTGATATTCATCGCTTGGCTGCTGATGGCGTAACATTGCTCCTAAATCACACACCAGTCTGCCCTGTAATCTTTTAATGCTTATATAACTACTTATACCTAGTTATCTCTGTTCTGTCCGCTCATGATGATGATAATCGCAATGTTACATCGCTCTTTGGTTTTCGCAAAATTATTTTTGGAGAAGCAAAACAAAGGAGAAAATACAAATTCACCTGTGCGCCTTGTCGTGACGCTTAATCTCTAAACTTAATCGCGATTATAATATATTTTTCTTCTTGTCTTCGAAGTCGGAATAAAACAAGAAAAAGAAGGATACATGCATTTGGTATCGGCCGCACAATTGTTCGAGAACGCGATTTGATGCGCTTGTTCGCACGTGAAATATCTCGAGCAGGACAGCTTTTCTACGATTTCGACAGCTTTGATATTTCAGTGTCATTCTTTCTCTCTTGTGTGCATGCGTGCGTGTATGTGTGCGTACATACACGCGAGGTCTCCCAGCCTATTGAGCTAGCTCTAACGCTCGTACGGAAGTAGAGTGGGTTTTAACTCGCTCTACTTCCGCGGTTTGAACCAAACGGTCCTATGTATCGCTTTGCGACCTTCGCAGTAACAAGAATTGTCAACTGATCAAGAAAATCAAAGCGCGTCTCGCGCGCCGAGGCAATAAACGCGGCAGCAACAGCAGCCGATCTTTAGCCGCGACAAAGGGAGGGACAACACGTCACTGGTATCCTTCTCTAATTGTCTTTAACAGGTCACGTGCGCCCAGAGTCGTTCGCCCCGCCTACTGTCTCGACGCGCCTAATTAAGATTTGCAAATTTTAATTAATAAGAATTCATAATCTATTCTTACGAGATAGTCTGGAGCATGTATTGTAGATAATACTATCTGATTGGCTACCAAATATATCTTAAGGTCATATTTAAGATGACTTTAATACAAGAAGACTATGAACTGTCCCCTTTTATTGTTGCAAAGATCGCGAAAAAATACGTATAGGACTTTTTAATTCAACTCGTTTTGTTCTAACTCCATACGAGCGTTGACTAGATATGGTGGTTTTCCAGCAACGACACAGTGCGACACAGCGTATCATTCTGTCTTTGTTGTTCGCTGGTATTGAAAGAAGATAGAATGATACACTGTGTCGCACTGTGTCGTTGCTGGAAAACCCACATTATGGAACAGCCTACGTGTGTATGCATGTGTGTATATACAAATTATATACAACCCGTAGAAAAGAGAGCTCGCAAAGCCGCTATTTCGACATATTTAAGCAAGAAAGAGATATGTAATTTAAGGATACGAGACAAGGGATATTATTAATATTATTAAGGTGAATTGCGCGGATTTTTTGCGAAAAAACCGCGCAAGAAGCAAGAATACGAAAAAGGCGGAAATTTGAATAATGTATATACATGAATATAATCTAGAGTTTAAGTTAAGATAATGTATACATGTTCGAGAAGGACAATGAATTGTAATATACGTGCAATATGAAAGATAAATATCGTGCTAACGTCATCAGCAATGACTTGGCATAATTCTCATCCGACAATCCTTCATTTTCAGTTCTGTCGTGGAACATCCTTTTCATTTAGGCATTTCAGGGTATTCAGGTATGCGTTTAACCTTCTCGTATTTCTGATTGCCGAGAAATAAAATACGAATAATTTACAATCTTCATCATTTATTTATACGCACCAATTGTGCGTCCCAAAATTTTACATAAATAAAATTTCACGTATAAATATATAATTGCATGTACATATAACACAACATATACAATTACATTCCACGTATATGCAATGAATACAATGAAATTATTGCAACAGTAAATACAAGTTTTAAATGCGAAGATATAATTATATATTAAGGAAAATATTACATCTTGATTCGTTCACGAATAATCATTTGGGATCGTTTGTCTTAAGGGGGGAGCCTGCTTTAGAACGCTGAAAATAAGGTATATTTTACGAATTGTTTTTGGAGAAACTATACAGCGGATCATTATAAAACTTTGATGCATTTATTAGTACATGTTTAAAGATAAAAAAAATTATTTCTTGATTTGAATATATCGCTTGTAGAGGTCGTCCTGCAGAAATCTTAGTGCAGCCGCGTCGCCGGCATTGCAAATTGCTGAGCATTCTCCTGCCTCCAAATTTCGTCTAAACTGAAAAATTGAAATATCTTCTCGTTATTTATGAATTCCCATCGTCGATGAACCAAAGAGAGAAGAAAAAAGTTGAAAAGTGCCAAAAAGGTGGAGCTTAGAACACAAAAGTACGATTTTTAGGCAAAGTTGTTGAACTTTTTCATGCAAAAGTAATTGTTTACCTTAATGTTTTTATGAATATTAAAGGTTCATCGACGATGGGAATTCATAAATAACGAGAAAATATTTCAATTTTTCAGTTTGGATGAAATTTGGAGGCAGGAGAATGCTCACCAATTTGCAATGCCGGCTGCACCAAGATGCCTCCAGGACGACCTCTACAGGCGATATATTCAAATCAAAAAATGATTTTTTTATCTTTAAACATGTACTAATAAATGCATCAAAGTTTTATAATGATCCGCTGTAGTTTCTCCAAAACAATTCGTAAAATTATACCTTATTTTCAACGTTCTAAAGCAGGCTCCCCCCTTAAGGGGATGCTGGAGTTGCTAGTGAACTATTTTTTCACTATAGCGATGGTAATTGCAGTTTCGAAAATTCTCTTTATTGCTTGTGCAGAATAAAAAATCCTTTTCCACAAATGAAGTATAGATAGAAAGAAAGTCCGCTCTACAGGACTTTATACTCAAAATGGCAAAAAGTTAAAAACTTGCATTTGTCTTTTCTAACTTTGTTCCATTTTGAATATAAAGTCCTGTAGAGCGGACTTTCTTTCTATCTATACTTCATTTGTGGAAAAGGATTTTTTATTCTGCACAAGCAATAAAGAGAATTTTCGAAACTGCAATTACCATCGCTATAGTGAAAAAATAGTTCACTAGCAACTCCAGCATGCCCTTAAGGGGGGAGCCTGCTTTAGAACGCTGAAAATAAGGTATATTTTACGAATTGTTTTGGAGAAACTATACAGCGGATCATTATAAAACTTTGATGCATTTATTAGTACATGTTTAAAGATAAAAAAAATTATTTCTTGATTTGAATATATCGCTTGTAGAGGTCGTCCTGGAGAAATCTTAGTGCAGCCGCGTCGCCGGCATTGCAAATTGCTGAGCATTCTCCTGCCTCCAAATTTCGTCTAAACTGAAAAATTGAAATATTTTCTCGTTATTTATGAATTCCCATCGTCGATGAACCAAAGAGAGAAGAAAAAAGTTGAAAAGTGCCAAAAAGGTGGAGCTTAGAACACAAAAGTACGATTTTTAGGCAAAGTTGTTGAACTTTTTCATGCAAAAGTAATTGTTTAACTTAATGTTTTTATGAATATTAAAGGTTCATCGACGATGGGAATTCATAAATAACGAGAAAATATTTCAATTTTTCAGTTTGGATGAAATTTGGAGGCAGGAGAATGCTCACCAATTTGCAATGCCGGCTGCACCAAGATGCCTCCAGGACGACCTCTACAGGCGATATATTCAAATCAAAAAATAATTTTTTTATCTTTAAACATGTACTAATAAATGCATCAAAGTTTTATAATGATCCGCTGTAGTTTCTCCAAAACAATTCGTAAAATTATACCTTATTTTCAGCGTTCTAAAGCAGGCTCCCCCCTTAATTAATCGCGCACCGATCTGCTCTGAAATTCTACTGAAGTTTAATCGGAAGAGAACGCTACGTGCAATCGCGAGACTACCTGCAGAAACACGCGCTTTGGACATCTCCTTAAAGTTATTTAATATATTATGCATTTAATCTAACATTATTAACTGTAATGGTACATCTGGTAGTACACATTCGTAAGTTCATACAATTATTTTGATCTTGTTTTGATACGACGAAACTCTGTCGCGCGCGGGAGAATTAAAGAATTAGAAGCAACGGATTACATGCTGTAACGTAAAAATCCATCGTACCGTCGATCTAGTGTCGTTATCACAGATTGCAGCTCACGGGGGGGGGGAGGTATGCAGCTTCTCTCCTCACCAATTGCATCAAAGAAATAATAGCAATCGACGAAAGAGAATAACTTGTGCGTAATAGAAGTATCCTGAAAACGATCGTTACTTCGTGCGACGCGTGCAGTTTACATTGGAAATACTGTCGGACGTGACTTCTGCGCTTTGGATATCCACAACGTGTGCGTTTACCTAGTTAGTTTTAGGGAAAACTGTTATTAAGTACAAGTAATAAGACAAAGAGATAAAGAATCAGAATTCAACTTAACGATTTTTACGATCGAGAACGACTCTTCAGAGGAATAAGTCCCCTCCCTAACAATTATTATTTGTGACCAGTTGCGACCAGGTTAATTTGTTCCTTAGGACGAGCGTGACCGAACCATTGGTGGATCTACATCTCGTCTTTATTGTCTTTGGACTTTTTGCTGAAGCCTTTGGAGACTAGCAGCTCGTTGCACTCTTGCCGAGTCAAGCTAGAGAGCACCAGTCGCTCGATTTCCTGCGGTAGTAGCGGAAAACGTTAATGGTAATATGTCATACTTGATTATATGAGCTACTTTAATTGACGTACCTCTTCATGGTCATTAAACAGCACGAGTTCTGGTACTGCACCTTGGATATGTTTAAATTCAACGTTGTCGCTGGTCACACATTAAGGAAACTCTTTACATTATTCGAAATACGACACAACAAATAACGGTTTGAAAGGAGATTTTGTTCTTGCTTTTTTTAATATTTATATTCATTTATTTATGCTTTGATATAAACAGGTTTTTAAAAAAGTAACTTATCTGATTTTAATAAGAATTGACAAGTGCCAGAAACGCGCGATAATTAATAACGAATTTTGCTTATAATTAATAAATCAAATTAAATAAACTATGTATTATATACAGAATAAACATTTATACGGCATAAAAAATAAGGTACTTTTATATAAAAGACAAATAGTTCTTCCACATTAATATTTTACGTATTTTATGTTCTTGCATGACTTTATGTTATGTATGTAACAAATAATAATAAAATGTTCAGTGAAAAATATATATTAGAGGAGAATCCCCTATCATGAGATATGCTCCTAATACGAGATAATGGAGTTTCTGCTAAACTAGTGAGCACTATCTGTTAATTCCACCATAAACTTATTACTCTTGATGTAAAATGTATTTAGTGAAAAATTCATTGTTCGTTATTGCGTTTAGCTTTTGCAAGAAAAGGTTTGTGAAATTGTGAACATGTCAAAGGAACTTGAGGTAAGTCTTGAAACCTTGTTTATTACATAATAAAGAAATGGTTGGCAATAAATTCAGTGTGCAATGATAGAGTAGAATCGTAGTAACAGGAAAATACGCGATTTGTTGAATTGCTTAATTGTAGAAGTTAGATTTCATGATCGCGAAACCGCTAGGCGCGTGGCTCGTATAATGAGATATTCAGGGTCCTCTTAATATGAGATAATTATTGCTCGAATATGAAGATTATGTAGTGTAATAAAAAGAAAGAAAATACTACGTTAAGGTTAAAGAAAAGTTAATACGAATTTATATTACGAATTTTTGTGTATTTAATTTTTATAGAATCTGACTATGGAGGTTAGAGAAACGAGGAAGCGTCGACAGTGGAATCGTGAAGATTTGGCGAAGGCTGTGGCAGCAGTATTTTTATAAAAATATCTAATAAAGTTTTTTAATTGCAATACTGATGTATTTTGCACTTTTAACACCGATTTCTCGAGGTATCTTATATTAGGAGCACACTTTCTCGATCCCGCGTAAAGCTCTTTTTTCAAATTTGTTTAATTTTCAGAAAAAATAATATTTAAATTCGATTTTTCATTTCACCAACCTAAAGCTTATCAAATTCTCTTCAAGATAACGTATTACATTTGTAAATTCTGCCTATGGATTTCCTTACATTCGGCAACATCGATATGGTATCTCTTAATCGGGGACTTTCCTCTACCACACTAATACCTCGGCATAAAGGATACTATTGCGGCAAGTCCTCGAATATGAACTGTTTGACGTCTGGCAGCCGGTTAAGCGAGCAACCCTTGCAGCTCTGAAAATGTACGAAGAAAAACGTTAGCATTATCGTAACGTGACGATCGACGCGAGACACAAATGCGATGACTAGGCTCGTAAGATTTCGTTCAAACGATAGGCGCTTGTCACGCAATAATGATCGTGTCGCGATTACGAGAACGCAGGAATCAGCTGCGTGAACGTGAATTTTCCGTTGAATGATTGCCGCGGGAGGGTGCAAGAAATTTAACGTAAATGCGAAACCGCCTTACCTCGACTCTCGCGGATGCATAGTAAGGACTCGCAAAACTCGCGAGAGGAGCGAGAGCGATGGTAAGCGCGAGCGCGATCGCGAGAAGATAGCTGACAGCCGCAGTAGACGCCATGTTCGACACTCGATTTCGGCGTAGGAAGCGGAAACCGCCGCTTCCGACTAACTAGATCGCTTTGCTTTTTTTCTCGTGAAAATTGCGCTTATTATCGGGGCATCTATCACGTAACTTTTCCCCTAGGATGGAAAATGAAAAATGAAAATTTCTTCATCTCAGCAGCAAATCATAACGCAAAAGTTCACGCGAAATTTTCATTTTTCATTTTCCATACTAGGGGAAAAGTTACGTGATTAGATGCCCGGGTCTATTTGTCTAGTTACATTTTCGCCACTTCCGTCCTATCTTCAAAACTCTCTCCATTGTACTCTTTTTCGAATGATTTATGAGGTCAATATATATTTTATCGAGCATAAGGAGTAAAAAAGCATCGCACGGCGTTCATGAAAGTCGGCCTAAAACTCTGACATTTTATGTAATCTCGATTTCTGAAATATTTTCATTCGTAATCTTCTGTAATTCTTGTGTTGTTTTGCTGCGGATGAAATTGCTGCATTTGATGCGCTCGATGCTTTTTCACAGCAACACTTTGACAATTTACGAACGACGCGCCGCGACGCGCGTCTCGAGATTAATCGAGATGAGAAACGATAATCGACGGAGCAGTCTTGCCAAAGGACCGCTGTTTTCGCGCATGCGCGGCGGCCCATCTGGCGAGACTGACGAGCAGTAATAAGCGCGCGTCGTCCGGCGTTGTAGGCGTGGAAAATGGCGCTGTGCTGTGCAAGTGAGTATTCGCAAACGTGCAAAACGATTTATGAAAAAGTCGGTTTCCCTTTTAATCTCTGTCCGTAATCTGTAAATTTGCACGACGACAATAACTTAACTAAGAGATCGACATAGCGCTGGGAAACGCGAAGTTCCACGCCGGTAGAGTCGGCGGACATAACCTATAATATAAAACTACATTGCTGACAAACTTTAATTAATATGATAAAATATGACAAGTCGTTGTAAAGAGAGAATTTCATAAAGCATACAGTTAAATTCATCGCGCGGAATATAACCATTTTAAATAACATTTATTTGATATATTTGTATCAATTATTGCTGCATATTGTTTCAACTATTCGAAAAGATTTATAGTCAATATATCGAAATCTCAATGTAAATGAAGCTAATTCAAAGAGTTGGAAAAGATTATTAACAGTTGTTATCATTAATATTAAATCTAAGTTAAAAATATTAATTTATAGTTTCCAATGAGGTGCCGGAGCACCCAGTTATATCACCTGTCTCAGGCTCGATATTCGAGAAACGACTTATCGAGAAGTATGTGACTGAGAATGGAGTGGATCCTATCAACGGCAAGGAGCTCACTGTTGAACAGCTCATTGATGTCAAAGGTATTTTTTAATCTTATTTCTTTCATACTTGTATGTATATACACATACATACATACAGATATGCTTATAGGATCATTGATATACTCAACAATTGTTTTTTTTTATAGCGAGTCCAATTGTCAAGCCGAAACCGCCTAGCGCAACTTCTATTCCTGCGATATTGAAAAATCTGCAAGACGAATGGGACGCCGTTATGTTACACACGTTTACGTTGCGACAGCAGCTTCAGGCCGCCAGACAGGAGCTGTCCCACGCTTTGTATCAGCACGATGCAGCTTGTCGCGTGATCGCTAGATTGACTAAGGAAGTTACCGCTGCCAGGGAAGCTTTGGCCACTCTCAAACCACAGGCTGGAATTGTTCAGCCGACTGCAATTCCACAGCCAGTACGTTATCGTTGTTCTGTGTATCAAAATATTTCTATATGTTACAAATTATGTACGTACGTTCTGCAATTTTAATTGTACTGGCAAATGACTCGCGCTTCCCTCTTCCTCAGGCTGTGGCAGTGGAGGCCGGCGGCACTGCCGCTCAACCGATGGAACAAGCCGGTATTACCGAGGATGTGATTCAGAAGCTTCAGGAGCGCGCGACCGTTCTCACTCAGGAACGAAAGCGACGTGGACGATCAGTGCCGGAGGATCTGATGCCGCAGGACAACATTCGGTCGTTCCAGACTCTTGCGTCTCATCCTGTTAGCATCTCCTTTATTTGTTGTATTTTTTTAATTAAAAATTTATCGAATTAAGTTGCTATTAAATATTTACGTGTGGTTCCAGGGACTTCACTCTGCCAGCGTGCCCGGAATCCTCGCGCTCGATATTCACAGTGGTGACACCAGCAAGATTCTAACGGGTGGCGCTGACAAGAATGCCACTGTGTTTAACAAAGATACCGAGCAAGTGGTTGCTATTCTGAAAGGACACACGAAAAAGGTGCGGAATTGTCTTGATTATTTCTTTTCACTGCTTCTTTGTAACATTGAGAATTTTCCTTGATCTTTTCCAGGTTACGCGAGTCATTTACCATCCGGAAGAAGACGTAGTGATGACCGCGTCACCTGATACGACGATTCGCGTGTGGAACGTCGGTACCAGCCAGACGACTTTGCTGCTCAAGGCTCACGACGCTCCGGTCACCGGATTATCCCTGCACCCGACCGGCGATTATCTACTGAGCTCGTCTCTGGACCAACACTGGGCTTTCTCGGACATACGCACTGGCAGATTGCTAACTAAAGTACGTTTCAAACGAATCCGGTGTACCCTTATATTACATCAAAAAGCTGCGCTAAGTCTACAAAAACTATTCTAGGCAGGAGCAAATTAATTTCTGTGCTTTAATTTATTTCTGTATAAAGATGCGATAAAAGATGTACGTGCTCGAATTGTTTAAGGTGGCCGGACAAGTGGGGCAACCGTTGACCACGGCACAATTCCATCCTGACGGCCTGATCTTTGGTACTGGCACGGCAGATTCACAAGTGAAAATCTGGGATCTGAAGGAGCAGTCGAACGTGGCAAACTTCCCAGGTCACACTGGTCCGATCACGGCTATCAGCTTCTCCGAAAATGGATACTACCTGGCAACGGCTGCGGAGGACTCGTGCGTCAAACTTTGGGACTTGCGCAAGCTGAAGAACTTCAAGACACTGCAGTTGGAGGAGGGTTACGAAGTCAAGGACATTTGCTTTGACCAAAGCGGCACATATCTGGCCGTGGCCGGAACGGATGTCAGGTAGAATATTAAATTTTATTAACTTAACAATCATTACTACATAATAACGACGATAATTAAGTAGTTATAAATTTAGAAAAAGTGGAGGTCGTTAAAAAATTAATCTTTTAGTGATAGGCGGACATGTAAAATATTTTACATAAAATTTTAGTATTATTTGATTATGATTATGATCGAAAACTTTTTTAAAATTGTTTTAGAAAACGGGTTTCGAATTTATGATGATCATAACTTAATGATGTATGTTGATTTAAAATTATACTGCCTACATTATCTTTTTCAGGGTATATCTCTGTAAACAATGGCAAGAACTGAAAGTCTTGAACGATCACACGGCGGCAGCCACCGGTGTTCGCTTTGGAAAGCACGCGCAATACATTGCCTCCACCAGTATGGATAGAACACTGAAGCTCTACGGATTATCGTAAATCTCTAGAAGTAAACAAATTTTTGTTATTTAATATCCAATTAGGTTACTCCATAATGTATCTAACAAACTCGAATAATCTTGACTTAGTTTTTTGAGTTTCACAAATTTCTTGAATTCTGACTCGATGACTAAACGTGATAAGTTTGAAGAAACAATGATCGCTACATAAAGACTCTCAGCAAAAAAAGAAATGTACAAAGCGTGAATATTCGTAAGGTCCATTTTATGCTTCACATTTAAAGCAGATTTTATGTATTATAGATCGAAAAAGCGTGTTTTACCCGAGCTTTCTGCTCGATCTTTCAAGTGCGAATTTTTCGATTCAATCGTAAAATCAAAAATGTCACTTTGTTCTATGCAGTTTTTGTTTGCGACTCGAACAGAACGCGATCGTTCAATGACGAGAGATATATTTGTAATCCTTAAGTCACACATGCGACTTCTGGAGAATAAATATTTTATACAGTAGCAGCATATATGTACGTCTCCATTTTATATATGATTTCTTTTTATCTCATTTCTGTTCAAAGCATCATACAAGTTGCCAGATTTCGCGCAGCATATCAAGAGATCAAATAAAATTTAGAAATGACTTCGTAACGAAATGATAAAATCATGATTTAACTAAGCCATCTGTAGCAAATGTTTATTACTTGTATTAATCATTTATATTGCTCTTATATAACATATATATGTTTATAAGATTATTTAATTATCCTAAGTGATTTATGAATCGAATTATCTCTAGCATTATCCTTAAATATACCTTACATCCCCTTCAAATTTAAATATACTTGTAAAATTAAACGATAGTATTTTATTCTAGATTCAGATATCCGATTAAGATCTTTTCGACGATTCTTCAATTCCTCTTGTCTATATTGTTGTTGAAGAACGGAAAACGCAGATCGGTGTCTCGGAGATTCTCCTCGATCCACTTGTCTGCCTCAGCATCCATCTCCGGCGTGAACATGTCCCTCCATCCTCCGCTACCGCCCTTTCTGACAAAATTATCAGCCAGTATAACGTTGCAATCCTTCAATTCGGAACTGTTGACCATTGGATTGTTGCGGAAATTTTTGATGTTTAAAAAATCGACCACTTTATCTATCTGCTCGTCGGTGTAAGTTTTACCTAGCAACTTTGCTACTTTCTTGATTGCTTTTGGGAAATCCTGTAAATTATTTAACGTTTTTTTTTCTTTATTAACGTCTCATGCAGATAAGAAGACAAAGACGCAGAAAAATATTCTATCATTGATTACTAATTGCTTTACTAATAACAAAACTTCTTGAGAATTTTAAAAATCTTGTACAATAGCTAAAGTATGACGAGAAAAAAGAAAGTAAAGTAGTTTACAATGCGACATCCGGCATCCATTTAAGAATAAAGAAAAAGAAATAATTTCATGAATGTGATTTATTTAATATATTGCGTTAATAATGCTTACTTGCATCATTTCTTCGTAAAACATGAACAGTAGATTTGGATGGTCCTTAAGCGCCCAAGCCTCTTTCAAATGAGCCCAGTACGGGCTCCAAGGTGCTTGAAAAAATAATTCAAAATTCTTATTAGATTTATTAAGAGAGATTTCGACCAGAAAAAGAGCGAAAAATACAAGACGAATGCAAACTCTTGTCGCTATTAGAAATATGAATAGCGATGTATGACATACATCGCGTGAGAATTGAAATTATACACTCGCAACCTTTTACTTGCCTCGCTTGAATGATTGCAAACATTTATCCTGTGAATTCAGATTTTTTCAGAATATATTCCTTTTCCTACCACAATTTGTTTTAAATAATCGATAGATATTCGAAAAGTTGTTTTGTTGAAGGATTATAAGCACGATATTACTATTTACGATTAAGCAGAAGACAGCACGTGCGTTTTTGCAATCTCTGATAAAATTATAATTATGATTCAGATTATTCAAATTATATTTGTCATTCAACCTGTCATTAAACACAAAACTCACGCATCTTGGAATTTTAAGTATCTAATCTATTTATATTATTTATTATAATTATACTTTTGATATAACAGATATCTCTTTAGAATGAAATGCAAAGATCGTATGTGATTTCTATTTATTTTTCTACTTACTGAGATCATTCCGAAAGTAATTCCAGAAGGTAACGAAGTCGCCAATGTACTCTTGCGTCTTAATCGCTCGGTTTAGGTGATACCAGGAGACCGCGACGTCCTTTGGATTGCGTGCCACGTAGACGATCTTTGGGAAAAGCGCTATGAAGTCAGATGACAAGACCGGAACTTGCCGGTGTGTTTCTGCAATTTTCTTCTATTACCTTACAACCAACGTCCAAAATTCCAGGTAGCATGCTAAAGGGAAAGTGGCTTTTGATGAATCTGGGTGACGATATCGAGGCGATGACCTCATAACCGGGCTTGCCCAACTCTCGGCATAGATGCTGCTTTTTCTCGTCACCTTTGTTCATCTCCACAAATTCCTGCGTCACTTCAGGATGATTGTACATGCTGAATCTGGAGAGTTGCAGGGAGAGAATATGTCTAAATATCTATTACGCATCTTAACAAGATAAAAAAAAGAAGACATCGCGGGAGCATCTACGATATCTAAAAATTTTAATTAAAATACATAACTACCCAGATAGCCAAGTCTGCCGAAAGCAGATGATGCCAACTATCTGCTATCAACTATTGCCAGCCAAAAGACAACAAATTTGATACAGAAGTTGTTATTAACGATTACTTCGACAAATTGGTGCCAGAAATGTAACAGAGCTTGCTCGCAAAATCTAAGAACAGATTGGCGGCAGAAACGAGCAGAATCTGCAAACATGGCTTGAAGTCGGATTGTCGACAGAAACCGAGCAAGATTTGCGCACGCGGAATCTAACGGCAGATTGGCAGCAGAAACCGAACAGGATCTGCAGCTTTTGACAGTATTCAAATTTACACGGCTATGGATATGTGTTTTCGCTCCGCACCGCTATGCGGTGCACGCGTCGAGTTCTTACTCGATGTTAAGATTTAGACTAACAGTTATATAAGTTAATATACGCGCCTTGGCACGATAATATTAATTTTTCTGAAAATGTTTGCACTTGCGGCACAGAGGCTCCCATGGACAGCGTCCACGTAGTTCACGCACGCCACGAGCAATCTGAAGTTCGAAAGCAAAATTCGGACTTCAGATTAGAATAAATTAACAATAAGAGAGAGATTATGCAACGAACTGTCAGAAAGACACATCAAGCCAAATGTACTTTAATTTAACAAACAAACAAATGCGTTCTTTTAACACATGGTAATATAAAATGCCAATTTATAGTGTGTTAAAAGTAAACACGTGCTTTGATATATCGTGAATATGAATGGCCAAAAGCTGCAGATTCTGTTCGGTTTCTGCCGTCAATCTGCCGTCAAATGTTAACAGATCCTGCTCGGTTTCTGCCGCCAATCTGCTGTCAGAGTCTGTTAGCAGGCTCCGCTGGCAGATCACTATCCTAACGCGGACATACCGGATGCCAATTTGCTATCAACTCCTGCAGTAATCTGTTGCCAATCTGCTGGCAGATTGCACACATTTTGCTTACCCGGATAGCCAAGTCTGCCGAAAGCAGATGATGCCAACTATCTTCTATCAACTATTGCCAGCCAAAAGACAGCAAATTTGATACAGAAGTCGTTATTAACGATTAATTCGACAAATTGGTGCCAGAAATGTAACAGAGCTTGCTCGCAAAATCTAAGAACAGATTGGCGGCAGAAACCGAGCAGAATCTGCAAACATGGCTTGAAATCGGATTGTCGACAGAAACCGAGCAAGACTTGCGCACGCGGAATCTAACGGCAGATTGGCAGCAGAAACCGAGCAAGATCTGCTCGCGCGGAATCTAACGGCAGATTGGCAGCAGAAACCGAACAGGATCTGCAGCTTTTGACAGTATTCAAATTTACACGGCTATGAATATGTGTTTTCGCTCCGCACCGCTATGCGGTGCACGCGTCGAGTTCTTACTCGATGTTAAGATTTAGACTAAC
Organism: Ooceraea biroi; assembly: GCF_003672135.1. Taxonomy (NCBI): domain Eukaryota; kingdom Metazoa; phylum Arthropoda; class Insecta; order Hymenoptera; family Formicidae; genus Ooceraea; species Ooceraea biroi. Next base: position 7,187,125 of record NC_039515.1, read on the forward strand.
AGTTATATAAGTTAATATACGCGCCTTGGCACGATAATATTAATTTTTCTGAAAATGTTTGCACTTGCGGCACAGAGGCTCCCATGGACAGCGTCCACGTAGTTCACGCACGCCACGAGCAATCTGAAGTTCGAAAGCAAAATTCGGACTTCAGATTAGAATAAATTAACAATAAGAGAGAGAGATTATGCAACGAACTGTCAGAAAGACACATCAAGCCAAATGTACTTTAATTTAACAAACAAACAAATGCGTTCTTTTAACACATGGTAATATAAAATGCCAATTTATAGTGTGTTAAAAGTAAACACGTGCTTTGATATATCGTGAATATGAATGGCCAAAAGCTGCAGATTCTGTTCGGTTTCTGCCGTCAATCTGCCGTCAAATGTTAACAGATCCTGCTCGGTTTCTGCCGCCAATCTGCTGTCAGAGTCTGTTAGCAGGCTCCGCTGGCAGATCACTATCCTAACGCGGACATACCGGATGCCAATTTGCTATCAACTTCTGCAGTAATCTGTTGCCAATCTGCTGGCAGATTGCACACATTTTGCTTACCCGGATAGCCAAGTCTGCCGAAAGCAGATGATGCCAACTATCTTCTATCAACTATTGCCAGCCAAAAGACAGCAAATTTGATACAGAAGTCGTTATTAACGATTAATTCGACAAATTGGTGCCAGAAATGTAACAGAGCTTGCTCGCAAAATCTAAGAACAGATTGGCGGCAGAAACCGAGCAGAATCTGCAAACATGGCTTGAAATCGGATTGTCGACAGAAACCGAGCAAGATTTGCGCACGCGGAATCTAACGGCAGATTGGCAGCAGAAACCGAGCAAGATCTGCGCGCGCGGAATCTAACGGCAGATTGGCAGCAGAAACCGAACAGGATCTGCAGCTTTTGACAGTATTCAAATTTACACGGCTATGAATATGTGTTTCGCTCCGCACCGCTATGCGGTGCACGCGTCGAGTTCTTACTCGATGTTAAGATTTAGCCTAACAGTTATATAAGTTAATATACGCGCCTTGGCACGATAATATTAATTTTTCTGAAAATGTTTGCACTTGCGGCACAGAGGCTCCCATGGACAGCGTCCACGTAGTTCACGCACGCCACGAGCAATCTGAAGTTCGAAAGCAAAATTCGGACTTCAGATTAGAATAAATTAACAATAAGAGAGAGATTATGCAACGAACTGTCAGAAAGACACATCAAGCCAAATGTACTTTAATTTAACAAACAAACAAATGCGTTCTTTTAACAATGGTAATATAAAATGCCAATTTATAGTGTGTTAAAAGTAAACACGTGCTTTGATATATCGTGAATATGAATGGCCAAAAGCTGCAGATTCTGTTCGGTTTCTGCCGTCAATCTGCCGTCAAATGTTAACAGATCCTGCTCGGTTTCTGCCGCCAATCTGCTGTCAGAGTCTGTTAGCAGGCTCCGCTGGCAGATCACTATCCTAACGCGGACATACCGGATGCCAATTTGCTATCAACTTCTGCAGTAATCTGTTGCCAATCTGCTGGCAGATTGCACACATTTTGCTTACCCGGATAGCCAAGTCTGCCGAAAGCAGATGATGCCAACTATCTTCTATCAACTATTGCCAGCCAAAAGACAGCAAATTTGATACAGAAGTCGTTATTAACGATTAATTCGACAAATTGGTGCCAGAAATGTAACAGAGCTTGCTCGCAAAATCTAAGAACAGATTGGCGGCAGAAACCGAGCAGAATCTGCAAACATGGCTTGAAATCGGATTGTCGACAGAAACCGAGCAAGATTTGCGCACGCGGAATCTAACGGCAGATTGGCAGCAGAAACCGAGCAAGATCTGCGCGCGCGGAATCTAACGGCAGATTGGCAGCAGAAACCGAACAGGATCTGCAGCTTTTGACAGTATTCAAATTTACACGGCTATGAATATGTGTCTTCGCTCCGCACCGCTATGCGGTGCACGCGTCGAGTTCTTACTCGATGTTAAGATTTAGCCTAACAGTTATATAAGTTAATATACGCGCCTTGGCACGATAATATTAATTTTTCTGAAAATGTTTGCACTTGCGGCACAGAGGCTCCCATGGACAGCGTCCACGTAGTTCACGCACGCCACGAGCAATCTGAAGTTCGAAAGCAAAATTCGGACTTCAGATTAGAATAAATTAACAATAAGAGAGAGATTATGCAACGAACTGTCAGAAAGACACATCAAGCCAAATGTACTTTAATTTAACAAACAAACAAATGCGTTCTTTTAACAATGGTAATATAAAATGCCAATTTATAGTGTGTTAAAAGTAAACACGTGCTTTGATATATCGTGAATATGAATGGCCAAAAGCTGCAGATTCTGTTCGGTTTCTGCCGTCAATCTGCCGTCAAATGTTAACAGATCCTGCTCGGTTTCTGCCGCCAATCTGCTGTCAGAGTCTGTTAGCAGGCTCCGCTGGCAGATCACTATCCTAACGCGGACATACCGGATGCCAATTTGCTATCAACTCTGCAGTAATCTGTTGCCAATCTGCTGGCAGATTGCACACATTTTGCTTACCCGGATAGCCAAGTCTGCCGAAAGCAGATGATGCCAACTATCTTCTATCAACTATTGCCAGCCAAAAGACAGCAAATTTGATACAGAAGTCGTTATTAACGATTAATTCGACAAATTGGTGCCAGAAATGTAACAGAGCTTGCTCGCAAAATCTAAGAACAGATTGGCGGCAGAAACCGAGCAGAATCTGCAAACATGGCTTGAAATCGGATTGTCGACAGAAACCGAGCAAGATTTGCGCACGCGGAATCTAACGGCAGATTGGCAGCAGAAACCGAGCAAGATCTGCGCGCGCGGAATCTAACGGCAGATTGGCAGCAGAAACCGAACAGGATCTGCAGCTTTTGACAGTATTCAAATTTACACGGCTATGAATATGTGTCTTCGCTCCGCACCGCTATGCGGTGCACGCGTCGAGTTCTTACTCGATGTTAAGATTTAGCCTAACAGTTATATAAGTTAATATACGCGCCTTGGCACGATAATATTAATTTTTCTGAAAATGTTTGCACTTGCGGCACAGAGGCTCCCATGGACAGCGTCCACGTAGTTCACGCACGCCACGAGCAATCTGAAGTTCGAAAGCAAAATTCGGACTTCAGATTAGAATAAATTAACAATAAGAGAGAGATTATGCAACGAACTGTCAGAAAGACACATCAAGCCAAATGTACTTTAATTTAACAAACAAACAAATGCGTTCTTTTAACACATGGTAATATAAAATGCCAATTTATAGTGTGTTAAAAGTAAACACGTGCTTTGATATATCGTGAATATGAATGGCCAAAAGCTGCAGATTCTGTTCGGTTTCTGCCGTCAATCTGCCGTCAAATGTTAACAGATCCTGCTCGGTTTCTGCCGCCAATCTGCTGTCAGAGTCTGTTAGCAGGCTCCGCTGGCAGATCACTATCCTAACGCGGACATACCGGATGCCAATTTGCTATCAACTCTGCAGTAATCTGTTGCCAATCTGCTGGCAGATTGCACACATTTTGCTTACCCGGATAGCCAAGTCTGCCGAAAGCAGATGATGCCAACTATCTTCTATCAACTATTGCCAGCCAAAAGACAGCAAATTTGATACAGAAGTCGTTATTAACGATTAATTCGACAAATTGGTGCCAGAAATGTAACAGAGCTTGCTCGCAAAATCTAAGAACAGATTGGCGGCAGAAACCGAGCAGAATCTGCAAACATGGCTTGAAATCGGATTGTCGACAGAAACCGAGCAAGATTTGCGCACGCGGAATCTAACGGCAGATTGGCAGCAGAAACCGAGCAAGATCTGCCGCGCGGAATCTAACGGCAGATTGGCAGCAGAAACCGAACAGGATCTGCAGCTTTTGACAGTATTCAAATTTACACGGCTATGAATATGTGTTTTCGCTCCGCACCGCTATGCGGTGCACGCGTCGAGTTCTTACTCGATGTTAAGATTTAGACTAACAGTTATATAAGTTAATATACGCGCCTTGGCACGATAATATTAATTTTTCTGAAAATGTTTGCACTTGCGGCACAGAGGCTCCCATGGACAGCGTCCACGTAGTTCACGCACGCCACGAGCAATCTGAAGTTCGAAAGCAAAATTCGGACTTCAGATTAGAATAAATTAACAATAAGAGAGAGAGATTATGCAACGAACTGTCAGAAAGACACATCAAGCCAAATGTACTTTAATTTAACAAACAAACAAATGCGTTCTTTTAACACATGGTAATATAAAATGCCAATTTATAGTGTGTTAAAAGTAAACACGTGCTTTGATATATCGTGAATATGAATGGCCAAAAGCTGCAGATTCTGTTCGGTTTCTGCCGTCAATCTGCCGTCAAATGTTAACAGATCCTGCTCGGTTTCTGCCGCCAATCTGCTGTCAGAGTCTGTTAGCAGGCTCCGCTGGCAGATCACTATCCTAACGCGGACATACCGGATGCCAATTTGCTATCAACTTCTGCAGTAATCTGTTGCCAATCTGCTGGCAGATTGCACACATTTTGCTTACCCGGATAGCCAAGTCTGCCGAAAGCAGATGATGCCAACTATCTTCTATCAACTATTGCCAGCCAAAAGACAGCAAATTTGATACAGAAGTCGTTATTAACGATTAATTCGACAAATTGGTGCCAGAAATGTAACAGAGCTTGCTCGCAAAATCTAAGAACAGATTGGCGGCAGAAACCGAGCAGAATCTGCAAACATGGCTTGAAATCGGATTGTCGACAGAAACCGAGCAAGATTTGCGCACGCGGAATCTAACGGCAGATTGGCAGCAGAAACCGAGCAAGATCTGCGCGCGCGGAATCTAACGGCAGATTGGCAGCAGAAACCGAACAGGATCTGCAGCTTTTGACAGTATTCAAATTTACACGGCTATGAATATGTGTCTTCGCTCCGCACCGCTATGCGGTGCACGCGTCGAGTTCTTACTCGATGTTAAGATTTAGCCTAACAGTTATATAAGTTAATATACGCGCCTTGGCACGATAATATTAATTTTTCTGAAAATGTTTGCACTTGCGGCACAGAGGCTCCCATGGACAGCGTCCACGTAGTTCACGCACGCCACGAGCAATCTGAAGTTCGAAAGCAAAATTCGGACTTCAGATTAGAATAAATTAACAATAAGAGAGAGATTATGCAACGAACTGTCAGAAAGACACATCAAGCCAAATGTACTTTAATTTAACAAACAAACAAATGCGTTCTTTTAACAAATGGTAATATAAAATGCCAATTTATAGTGTGTTAAAAGTAAACACGTGCTTTGATATATCGTGAATATGAATGGCCAAAAGCTGCAGATTCTGTTCGGTTTCTGCCGTCAATCTGCCGTCAAATGTTAACAGATCCTGCTCGGTTTCTGCCGCCAATCTGCTGTCAGAGTCTGTTAGCAGGCTCCGCTGGCAGATCACTATCCTAACGCGGACATACCGGATGCCAATTTGCTATCAACTTCTGCAGTAATCTGTTGCCAATCTGCTGGCAGATTGCACACATTTTGCTTACCCGGATAGCCAAGTCTGCCGAAAGCAGATGATGCCAACTATCTTCTATCAACTATTGCCAGCCAAAAGACAGCAAATTTGATACAGAAGTCGTTATTAACGATTAATTCGACAAATTGGTGCCAGAAATGTAACAGAGCTTGCTCGCAAAATCTAAGAACAGATTGGCGGCAGAAACCGAGCAGAATCTGCAAACATGGCTTGAAATCGGATTGTCGACAGAAACCGAGCAAGATTTGCGCACGCGGAATCTAACGGCAGATTGGCAGCAGAAACCGAGCAAGATCTGCGCGCGCGGAATCTAACGGCAGATTGGCAGCAGAAACCGAACAGGATCTGCAGCTTTTGACAGTATTCAAATTTACACGGCTATGAATATGTGTCTTCGCTCCGCACCGCTATGCGGTGCACGCGTCGAGTTCTTACTCGATGTTAAGATTTAGCCTAACAGTTATATAAGTTAATATACGCGCCTTGGCACGATAATATTAATTTTTCTGAAAATGTTTGCACTTGCGGCACAGAGGCTCCCATGGACAGCGTCCACGTAGTTCACGCACGCCACGAGCAATCTGAAGTTCGAAAGCAAAATTCGGACTTCAGATTAGAATAAATTAACAATAAGAGAGAGATTATGCAACGAACTGTCAGAAAGACACATCAAGCCAAATGTACTTTAATTTAACAAACAAACAAATGCGTTCTTTTAACACATGGTAATATAAAATGCCAATTTATAGTGTGTTAAAAGTAAACACGTGCTTTGATATATCGTGAATATGAATGGCCAAAAGCTGCAGATTCTGTTCGGTTTCTGCCGTCAATCTGCCGTCAAATGTTAACAGATCCTGCTCGGTTTCTGCCGCCAATCTGCTGTCAGAGTCTGTTAGCAGGCTCCGCTGGCAGATCACTATCCTAACGCGGACATACCGGATGCCAATTTGCTATCAACTCCTGCAGTAATCTGTTGCCAATCTGCTGGCAGATTGCACACATTTTGCTTACCCGGATAGCCAAGTCTGCCGAAAGCAGATGATGCCAACTATCTTCTATCAACTATTGCCAGCCAAAAGACAGCAAATTTGATACAGAAGTCGTTATTAACGATTAATTCGACAAATTGGTGCCAGAAATGTAACAGAGCTTGCTCGCAAAATCTAAGAACAGATTGGCGGCAGAAACCGAGCAGAATCTGCAAACATGGCTTGAAATCGGATTGTCGACAGAAACCGAGCAAGATTTGCGCACGCGGAATCTAACGGCAGATTGGCAGCAGAAACCGAGCAAGATCTGCTCGCGCGGAATCTAACGGCAGATTGGCAGCAGAAACCGAACAGGATCTGCAGCTTTTGACAGTATTCAAATTTACACGGCTATGAATATGTGTTTTCGCTCCGCACCGCTATGCGGTGCACGCGTCGAGTTCTTACTCGATGTTAAGATTTAGCCTAACAATTATATAAGTTAATATACGCGCCTTGGCACGATAATATTAATTTTTCTGAAAATTTTTGCACTTGCGACACAGAGGCTCTCATGGACAACGTCCACGTAGTTCACGCACGCCACGAGCAATCTGAAGTTCGAAAGCAAAATTCGGACTTCGGATTAGAATAAATTAACAATAAGAGAGATTATGCAACGAACTGTCAGAAAGACACATCAAGCCAAATGTACTTTAATTTAACAAACAAACAAATGCGTTCTTTTAACACATGGTAATATAAAATGCCAATTTATAGTGTGTTAAAAGTAAGCACGTGCTTTAATATATCGTGAATATGAATGGCCAAAAGCTGCAGGTTCTGTTCGGCTTCTGCCGTCAATCTGCCGTCAAATGTTAACAGATCCTGCTCGGTTTCTGCCGCCAATCTGCCGTCAGAGTCTGTTAGCAGGCTCCGCTGGCAGATCACTATCCTAACGCGGACATACCGGATGCCAATTTGCTATCAACTCCTGCAGTAATCTGTTGCCAATCTGCTGGCAGATTGCACACATTTTGCTACTCACTATATACTCTATAACAAGTTATTCTAATATAGAAATAAATATCTTTTGAGACGTCCCGTTTCACAGTTTTAATTAGAATGTATTATGAATAAACATATCTATAATTATATAGAGACATATGTATAACGTGCGAAAACCATTATTCAACAAGTGGCCTTCGCACGCATACATATCTACTTTTAAGCGAACGCATGTGCACATAAATTACAGCATTTTCCATCTACTGCTATATAACTGTCAACACGTAATAGGCGATTGTCACGCGATGTAATGTGACATCGCACAAGCTAGTTCGTTCATCATAATACGTGCGGTAAACAATCTAATGAAAATTATTGCGGATGCTGCATCCAAACGGAACGGAGCAATTAAAATACGATACGCTTGTGCGAAATTTGTGCCGGATGCACGAGTGCGTTTATTTTTGTGCAAGCATATTTTCCGCTGTACTAACTCGAGAAAGGGAAATCTCTCAGCAAGCAGATTCTTTTTCGCCGTGTCAAAGTCCAAATTATTTGATAGCAGCCAAACTAGTTCTTGCGTCCAAGTTGTACCTAAAAAAATAACGCTATCTTATCATGTGTTAATGAAGATATCACTATCAAAATGATAAATGGATAACTAACACAAATAATTTAAAAAGCTATTTTATTAGCACATTAATTAAATATCATGCAAAAATCAAGAGGTCATAAGTGAGGGACATTAATTAGAAAATGTTATAAAATTAGGATATATTTTTAATATATCCTAATTTTAAATAAATAAAATAAATATAGGATTTATTTTTAAAAAATATATTTAAATATTTTCACATGATCTTTATTTCTCTGTCCGCATTATTTAATTATATTATAATTAAATTTTATTTGTAGCAAGATAGTAATGTAGATAATCCTATAATTTAATTGTCTATTGCATATCTATCGCACTGGAAATGTTGAAATGAAATAGATTACTATTTGTACGCAACTTCTCGTCACACCTGATCTTGGATAAGAAAGAACCCATGTATCGTCCGGCCGAGCCTTGAAATTATAAAATCCGGCGCCCTGTTCCGTATATCTGTACGGGAAGAAGTATTTTTTCGGGCCGACCAGTACCCATCCGGTCCTCTCGCCCTTGAACACCTTCAACAACTCCGCCGTCTTCTCCTTCGGTAGAAGCTCATACTTAGGAAGCTGCTGGGCTGTCATCCTTTCCAACCGATTCCTCGACTTAATAGTTATCACTAGTTATCGTAATTCGTGATTACGACGAACGGTGGATAGTTCGGCAGCTACTTCAGCGGCTTTACCGCTCGAGTCTTTGAACGCGGAGTGGACTCGCGCGTTCTCTCCTGTCCGTCAGCGGGTCCTCCTCCGTCCTTCGCTCCGATTGCCGCTTCTCATCGTTCCCCAATCACTACTATCAAGCGTTTCCGCACGCGTGCCGGCGACGAGACAAATCGTTCTCCGCGGATCGATACCGACAAGTTATGAATTAAAGAAACGGTCTGTACACTTTCTGATGGTGACTTGATTTGAGCTGAGCAACGATGACCCTGATACTCGACGATATACAAACTGAAAGTACCGTAAAGTATTCTTGCCTGCCTGTGTAATCACTATGTACTGACTTTTTTGTTTGTTTTGACCAAGACAATCGTCTTCAAAACTGCCTCGCTTCGCCTTGTGCCAAGAATCGACTGACGGCCCATTCCAGTCCGTTCCATCAGAGAGCCTAGGCTTAGTAAAAATTCAGGCCAGTCGGTTAACTTTCTCCGATTTATTTACCGTGGGCTCTCTTCTCGAAAAACATGGCTTTCCCATTTTGATCTCTGATTTCCGGAAGAGAAGATAAAAAAATGTCAGATCAACTCTGTGTTTAAATATTTTTAAATATATTTAAATATATTTAAAGTTAAATATACAAATCGGATTCTTCATTTATGAAAATCGTAGATTCATTTCCGAATGCTCGCTAAGCGAATACGAGACGGATGAAATTGAAAAAATAAACATTTGTAATTAATTTATTATCATTATTTATTACAATTCGGTGTAAAATGTTGTATAAAATACCATACAAAAATACTATGTATAAAAGTAGAGTGTAGAATTTTATAAAAATCAGGCAGTCTTTTGTTGGAGCCAAGTGGCGCCGATGTACTAATACATAACGGCTGCGTTCAGAAGACGAAGCAGATCAGTGAGCGCTTACTGATTGTTTAATATAATTGATTCTTGCCTTTAGAACGTCGCTGGATCTAAGTGCAGAAACCAAGCATAATAAAGAATCACTGAGCACTCACTGATCTGCTTTGTCTTCTGGCCGCAAAAAATGTAGGAACTTCTCGATACTATTTAAGATAAGTCTTATTTTTCGAATCTAGCTAATATTTTTCTTATTTCCGTAAAACTTTAATGGCGATTAGAGTTACTAGAGATAGAAAAGGAGAGCGAGAGAGAGAGATCGCGCATGTCTCACTCTCTCGCAAGATTTTGCCTAAATCCTGTTATTCAAACTGATTATAGTAACTCTAATAGCGAGAACATATCAATAGTAAAACAGTATGTAATCTGAAAAAGACTATATGACATTTGAAAGGCATTTAAAAATTTGCAAATTGGTTTTTTTAAATTAAATATTTAAAATTGTCAGTATCAACATGAAGCTGATACATACGGATATCTGTACAAACAATAGTAAAATAAACATATATTTTAAACATGATCTAAAAGCGTATAAGATTCTTTTCAATGAATTATCAGAATGCACAAACCCTTATGCAATCTGCATTTTTGCATATAAAAATATGTATACATCGAGTCGTCGAGAATCGAGTACTTATCAAGTAGGACGGAGAAGCAGATGTATCACCTTGTAATGTAAAATGTATAAAATACAAAATATCATATATGAAAATAAAATAAAAAATTTTTAAAACTCAGACAGTCTTTTCTTGGAGCTAAGTGGCACCGACGTAACAATACATGATGTAGGAACTTCCCGTTACTATTTCTAAATCTTATTTTTCGAATCTTGATTAAGTTGAGATTTTTCTTATTTCTGTAAAAATGACAATTAACCAATAAACTACACTTTTAATTAATTGAAACTAGAATTAGAAAAAAATCGTCATTTAAATACAATGACAATTCTTATCACAATTAAATTATTGGTAAACTGAGACTAGCAAAGCAATTATATGCTCAAAGCAATTTTATAAATTTAAATTACAAGAGATAAAAAGTTATGATCGATCATCTTGATAATATAACTTATTTGATTATGATGAATAAAACTTCAAATAAAACATAAAAATCTTAAACTATGTTGTAATCAATAATTATTAATTGCTAAGCTAATAAATTAAACATCTACGCCGGTAAAGCTTTGCAAGCTACACATCGCTTCATGTGAATTTTCATATTGTCGCGACGATTAAACTCCCTTTTGCAACCTTCACACTTGTAGCTGTTGATAAAAAAATATTGCAATTAGAATTTTATATTATTATTCACATTAAGTGAAGCAATATTGCTTAAACTAAGATCAATTTGCTTCAAACATGACGTTCTAATTTTTTAATAGTCACGTTGAAATTATTCCTGCTCTAATCATTAATTTCATTGATGTTCTTTCGAAAATATCTTACCCGGGAGAACCGTGCACCTTCTTATGAGCAGCCAAGTGCGACATTTGCGCAAAAGTTTTATCACAAACAGAGCAGTTGTATTTTCGTATGCCTTCGTGTTTCAGGATGTGCTCAGACAAGATATGTTTACTTTTATATGTATTCAAGCATATGTTGCATTTGTACTTGGCCTCTGCGTGAACCTGTAGTGACCAACATTGACGGCATAATTTATAAAATGTTAATGCTAGTTCTTCTGATTTGCAATTTATAAACTTTCGTCAAATTCGATAACCGTTTCATGAATTTAATACGAACGCATATCGATATTAAATCAATGACCTATACAGGGTGTCCCGGGTTTTAACCGACAAACTGCGGGAGCATATTCTACTAGTGGAAATAAGAAAAAATTCTTATATCGAGTTTGCTTAGAAATGCTTTCTTACAAAGTTATAAACCAATATTGAAAAGAAATATCAGATAAGTAACAACGGATTTTTTCACAAAAATAAAAATTATCTACGCAATGATTTAGTGACGCATTTCAAAATGTTGTCCTTGCACATCGATACAAGCTAGACATCGACGTAGTACAGAATTTGTTACGGTACGACATTCCTGAAAATTTTGTTGCATCTCAGTAACCGAATTAGTAATTCGTTGCTTTAAATCTTCAAGCGAGATTACTTCTGTACTGTAAACTTTATTTTTTAAAGTTGCCCATAAATAAAAATCAAGAGGCGTTAAATCGGGCGATCTTGGAGGCCAGAAAACCGGTCCTCCTCGACCAATCCATCTATGAGCGTAATGTTCATCTAACCAGTTTCTAACTTGTCTAGCACAGTGCGATGGACAACCGTCTAACTGTATCCAGCTGTTTTGGCGAAACTGCAGCGGCACATTTTCCATCAAAATTGGTACATGTGAATACACATAACATAAACATCTTCGACCTTCCAAATTCTACACTATGTTCCGTTGTACTTATCTCATATTTCTTTTCAATATTGGTTTATAACTTTGTAAGAAAGCATTTCTAAGCAAACTCGATATAAGAATTTTTTCTTATTTCCACTAGTAGAATATGCTCCCGCAGTTTGTCGGTTAAAACCCGGGACACCCTGTATATCTAAGAAACGTTATATAGTTTTATAAAATCTTAGTTACATGAGTGAGTAACGCAAATAAATAAATAATAAATAAATATTAATGGAGCGAGGTTTCTCTTACATTCATATGATTGTGTAATGCCTTCCTGGATTTAAACGTCTTCTGACACACGTTGCAAATGTAATCCTGTGAGTGCACTTTCTTTCGATGCTCCTCCAGAGCTTTCTCGCTCAACAAGTGAACCCGACAGAGCTCGCACATTATCCTATTAGCGTTATGAATACGTTTGTGCGCACGTAATCTCACGCGCGAGGAAAAGCTCTTATTGCAAACGGAGCAAGGTAAGTTCTGTAACGGATAAGAAAAGGTATCGATAACGAATTATACATTGGGATTATAAGTGTGATTTACCTAATGCGCATGTAATATTCGCGATGAATATAGAAATACATTGCACAATAATTGATTTATTAATTAATGCTTTCATCTATAAAAATTGCAAGGTCTATTAAAATTAAATTAAATTAAAATTAAAATTGGAAAGATCGAGACATGTATATTTGCGAGATTTATTCTGTAAATTACTTTTATTATTGTTGGAGTTCAGACAGGAATTTTCACGTTACTCGACAAATGACAGATTCACTTAGGCAGACAGGATAAGCAAACAGAAACAACCATTAAACAAGATCAACAGAGAATCGGATGCGCTTGAGCAGAGAGCCGTAAATTCGATTTATTTGTTCAGAAATCTCCGAATTAGCAACTGATCTCGAATCGAAATATCGAATCCAGCGACTAAGTTTTCAATCTCGTGGAAGCGATAACGTAAATTAGAGATATTGTAGATAGAAAGAGAGTCGGTAGATCGGCAGACGCGACGACTTGCCTCTAGGTATTACGATAAAGTAGGAGATAAAAGTTAATTTATTTCACTTACATTGTTCAATTTGTGAGTGTCTTTATGATTACTTAAAGCTTGCCGACTGCTACTGGCGAAATTGCACTCCCCACACTTGTATGGCCGTGCACCGGTATGAGTATTCATGTGCTCTTGCAGGAGCACGGAGGACGTGTACCGTTTCGTGCATTGCTGACAGAGATACGGCTTGAGTTTTAGATGATTTTTTCTAATGTGGCAACGGATATTGCTGAGAGTCACAGTTGCGAAAATGCACGCTGTACATTGATACGGCTTCATGTTGAAGTGCCCCCATATGTGTACCTAACGGAAACAATCTTAATGGCAACGCAGCAAACACATATTTACGGAAGTGTTGTCGCAAATGAGACAAACTATAAATAAATACCATTCAGTTAGAGATAGAAAAAGAAGATACCCAGTAAGCAAAATGTGTGCAATCTGCCAGCAGATTGGCAACAGATTACTGCAGGAGTTGATAGCAAATTGGCATCCGTTATGTCCGCGTTAGGATAGTGATCTGCCAGCGGAGCCTGCTAACAGACTCTGACGGCAGATTGGCGGCAGAAACCGAGCAGGATCTGTTAACATTTGACGGCAGATTGACGGCAGAAGCCGAACAGAATCTGCAGCTTTTGGCCATTCATATTTACGATATATTAAAGCACGTGTTTACTTTTAACACACTATAAATTGGCATTTTATATTACCATGTGTTAAAAGAACGCATTTGTTTGTTTGTTTGTTAAATTAAAGTACATTTGGCTTGATGTGTCTTTCTGACAGTTCGTTGCATAATCTCCCTCTTATTGTTAATTTATTCTAATCCGAAGTCCGAATTTTGCTTTCGAACTTCAGATTGCTCGTGGCGTGCGTGAACTACGTGGACGCTGTCCATGGGAGCCTCTGTGCCGCAAGTGCAAACATTTTCAGAAAAATTAATATTATCGTGCCAAGGCGCGTATATTAACTTATATAACTGTTAGGCTAAATCTTAACATCGAGTAAGAACTCGACGCGTGCACCGCATAGCGGTGCGGAGCGAAAACACATATCCATAGCCGTGTAAATTTGAATACTGTCAAAAGCTGCAGATCCTGTTCGGTTTCTGCTGCCAATCTGCCGTTAGATTCCGCGCGCGCAGATCTTGCTCGGTTTCTGCTGCCAATCTGCCGTTAGATTCCGCGTGCGCAAATCTTGCTCGATTTCTGTCGACAATCCGACTTCAAGCCATGTTTGCAGATTCTGCTCGGTTTCTGCCGCCAATCTGTTCTTAGATTTTGTGAGCAAGCTCTGTTACATTTCTGGCACCAATTTGTCGAATTAATCGTTAATAACGACTTCTGTATCAAATTTGTTGTCTTTTGGCTGGCAATAGTTGATAGAAGATAGTTGGCATCATCTGCTTTCGGCAGACTCCGGTATGTCCGCGTTAGGATAGTGATCTGCCAGCGGAGCCTGCTAACAGACTCTGACGGCAGATTGGCGGCAGAAACCGAGCAGGATCTGTTAACATTTGACGGCAGATTGACGGCAGAAACCGAACAGAATCTGCAGCTTTTGGCCATTCATATTCACGATATATCAAAGCACGTGTTTACTTTTAACACACTATAAATTGGCATTTTATATTACCATGTGTTAAAAGAACGCATTTGTTCGTTTGTTAAATTAAAGTACATTTGGCTTGATGTGTCTTTCTGACAGTTCGTTGCATAATCTCTCTCTTATTGTTAATTTATTCTAATCCGAAGTCCGAATTTTTCTTTCGAACTTCAGATTGCTCGTGGCGTGCGTGAACTACGTGGACGCTGTCCATGGGAGCCTCTGTGCCGCAAGTGCAAACATTTTCAGAAAAATTAATATTATCGTGCCAAGGCGCGTATATTAACTTATATAACTGTTAGTCTAAATCTTAACATCGAGTAAGAACTCGACGCGTGCACCGCATAGCGGTGCGGAGCGAAAACACATATTCATAGCCGTGTAAATTTGAATACTGTCAAAAGCTGCAGATCCTGTTCGGTTTCTGCTGCCAATCTGCCGTTAGATTCCGCGCGCGCAGATCTTGCTCGGTTTCTGCTGCCAATCTGCCGTTAGATTCCGCGTGCGCAAATCTTGCTCGGTTTCTGTCGACAATCCGACTTCAAGCCATGTTTGCAGATTCTGCTCGGTTTCTGCCGCCAATCTGTTCTTAGATTTTGTGAGCAAGCTCTGTTACATTTCTGGCACCAATTAGTCGAATTAATCGTTAATAACGACTTCTGTATCAAATTTGTTGTCTTTTGGCTGGCAATAGTTGATAGAAGATAGTTGGCATCATCTGCTTTCGGCAGACTCCGGTATGTCCGCGTTAGGATAGTGATCTGCCAGCGGAGCCTGCTAACAGACTCTGACGGCAGATTGGCGGCAGAAACCGAGCAGGATCTGTTAACATTTGACGGCAGATTGACGGCAGAAACCGAACAGAATCTGCAGCTTTTGGCCATTCATATTCACGATATATCAAAGCACGTGTTTACTTTTAACACACTATAAATTGGCATTTTATATTACCATGTGTTAAAAGAACGCATTTGTTTGTTTGTTAAATTAAAGTACATTTGGCTTGATGTGTCTTTCTGACAGTTCGTTGCATAATCTCTCTCTTATTGTTAATTTATTCTAATCTGAAGTCCGAATTTTGCTTTCGAACTTCAGATTGCTCGTGGCGTGCGTGAACTACGTGGACGCTGTCCATGGGAGCCTCTGTGCCGCAAGTGCAAACATTTTCAGAAAAATTAATATTATCGTGCCAAGGCGCGTATATTAACTTATATAACTGTTAGTCTAAATCTTAACATCGAGTAAGTACTCGACGCGTGCACCGCATAGCGGTGCGGAGCGAAAACACATATCCATAGCCGTGTGAATTTGAATACTGTCAAAAGCTGCAGATCCTGTTCGGTTTCTGCTGCCAATCTGCCGTTAGATTCCGCGCGCGCAGATCTTGCTCGGTTTCTGCTGCCAATCTGCCGTTAGATTCCGCGTGCGCAAATCTTGCTCGATTTCTGTCGACAATCCGACTTCAAGCCATGTTTGCGGATTCTGCTCGGTTTCTGCCGCCAATCTGTTCTTAGATTTTGTGAGCAAGCTCTGTTACATTTCTGGCACCAATTTGTCGAATTAATCGTTAATAACAACTTCTGTATCAAATTTGTTGTCTTTTGGCTGGCAATAATTGATAGCAGATAGTTAGCATCATCTGCTTTCGGCAGACTTGGCTATCCGGGTAAGCAAAATGTGTGCAATCTGCCAGCAGATTGGCAACAGATTACTGCAGAAGTTGATAGCAAATTGGCATCCGGTATGTCCACGTTAGGATAGTGATCTGCCAGCGGAGCCTGCTAACAGACTCTGACGGCAGATTGGCGGCAGAAACCGAGCAGGATCTGTTAACATTTGACGGCAGATTGACGGCAGAAACCGAACAGAATCTGCAGCTTTTGGCCATTCATATTCACGATATATCAAAGCACGTGTTTACTTTTAACACACTATAAATTGGCATTTTATATTACCATGTGTTAAAAGAACGCATTTGTTCGTTTGTTAAATTAAAGTACATTTGGCTTGATGTGTCTTTCTGACAGTTCGTTGCATAATCTCTCTCTTATTGTTAATTTATTCTAATCCGAAGTCCGAATTTTTCTTTCGAACTTCAGATTGCTCGTGGCGTGCGTGAACTACGTGGACGTTGTCCATGGGAGCCTCTGTGCCGCAAGTGCAAACATTTTCAGAAAAATTAATATTATCGTGCCAAGGCGCGTATATTAACTTATATAACTGTTAGGCTAAATCTTAACATCGAGTAAGTACTCGACGCGTGCACCGCATAGCGGTGCGGAGCGAAAACACATATCCATAGCCGTGTGAATTTGAATACTGTCAAAAGCTGCAGATCCTGTTCGGTTTCTGCTGCCAATCTGCCGTTAGATTCCGCGCGCGCAGATCTTGCTCGGTTTCTGCTGCCAATCTGCCGTTAGATTCCGCGTGCGCAAATCTTGCTCGATTTCTGTCGACAATCCGACTTCAAGCCATGTTTGCAGATTCTGCTCGGTTTCTGCCGCCAATCTGTTCTTAGATTTTGTGAGCAAGCTCTGTTACATTTCTGGCACCAATTTGTCGAATTAATCGTTAATAACAACTTCTGGATCAAATTTGTTGTCTTTTGGCTGGCAATAATTGATAGCAGATAGTTGGCATTATCTGCTTTCGGCAGACTTGGCTATCTGGGTATTAGATTAATTAAAAAATTAATTAATTAATTAATTAAATTTAATTTAATTATTAAATCATCAGAACATTAGGAAGCTCTGGAAGCACGAAGAGCAGCAGTTTTAACACACCTCGCACTTGTCACGTCTGGAATATTTGAAGGAGCAGATATTGCACTCGATATTCGCCTTTTCCCGCACGGTCATGTGGCTCTGCACTTTCTCCTTGTCCACGATGCTCATGTCTATCTTATAATATTGTTCTATCATCTGCTTCTGCTCTTTCGTCATCAGCTCGGTGATCCTCGGCTTACGGTCGTTGTTGTTGCAGCTGCTGCTTGGCGATACCAACGAGGGATTGGTAATTGCGTTCTGCTGATTCACCACGCCAGATAAATTCGGATCCGATTCGGAAGGAGTAACCTCCGGCAGATCCAAAACGGTCATGGAAGACTTCGGATCGTTCGGTACGTCAGCCTCGTTAGACTCGAGATCTTCTCTCTCGTCCGCTTTTTCGAGCAATGATTCTTTTGAAGCACCCTGCTCGAATCTATCCGGTTCATGTGCAGGCAGATTCGACGAGGGAATCCACACCATCGGATTATTCGGACAGCATGAAGACGACTCTTCCTCGTTCGCACATTCCTCCTTGATGTCGAGTTCCTTTTTAACGTCGGGTTCCGCCGGCTCGATCTCGTACAGATAATTTCGTACGGGGTTTTTCTCTTGCGACTCATCCAATTTGGACATTGTCTGTAATGGTATTGAGAGACAGAATAATTAGGATATGGAAGACAGTTCGATGAGCGTAGCATTAATCGCATTATTATTTAGGAAAATGTAACATGGAAGATGCAAAATCCTAAGTAAACAATATACTGTTTATGAATAATATTTTCTCAACAGGTAATTAAAGAGATCATCAATAGACAATCGAAAATCGTCAGATGCACTCGCAGCTAAAGAGAGAATTTCAAAAAGATTCTATTACCTCCCAGCAAACACAAAGTAACAGGTAATATACATGTTAGTTATAATTTCCCACTCATTAATATAAATACGATATAACATATGTGTTATGTAACAATTACATTGTTGAGTGGGAAATTATAACTAACATGTATATTACCTGTTAGTTTGTTTGCTGGGCTACGCACAAAATAAAGTTTCTCTTCTAAAGCTGAAAACTGAAAAGATTAGAATTCCAGATTCTATGCAGCGATACAATTTCGATTATAAAAAAACGAATACTAATAATATGATCCACATGAACACAACTCAATTAACTGTTCTTACATCCAAATTGGTGAGAGAGCTGGATATATGACCCGTGTTCGAAGTTCTTCTCTTTTTCCATTTGCCTGCTGATGGTGCTGTGTTTTCTTTGTTCGCCTCGGCGTCGTTAGCAGCATCATATTTCCTTTTCTTTTCCTGCTTTATCTAATTACGAAAAGTTATATTAGGCATTGTGATGAGAAACAGGGAATTGGTTCTTTAAGAGAATGGAATGTAAAGTTTGTAAAATGTAAAATGTTTGTGAGTATTAATAGCGATGTGATAGCTTTCTTTATTTGATCTAAGAATACGCTGGGTGGATTCTGAGGAACTGAGTTCATGAAAATAACAATACAAAAACCCGCGACAAATTGATGACAACATAGTATTATGATTCAAACACTAGACAGACTAGATCAGCTGAGGATATGAAAAACTGAAAACACGCGAGGAAGTCGATGCTCTCAACCGCTCCCGAAATTATCGATGATCGTCGACGTAATATAAATGCAGACTTTTATTTTATTTATTATTTTCGCAACAAGCATATATATATAGAAACACAAAATATGTAAATGTACGATTGTTCAATCTCGCTTCTTTTCTATAATAAACCAAATAAATATTTAGGGAGTGGAATCCAAGGATTAATAATGAATAGTACTTACATCAGCAGTTAACTTAATCTGGACGTTATGGCAACTCGTACAGAAGTCATCCACAAACTTTATCTTGGCCATGCAAAGTCTACAAATTTGTTGAGGCAGACCATCGTGTTCCGAGATCTAAAATAATCCAATACAATTTTAATGATAAAGAATTTATACTTATTTATTACAAACTGAAATAAAAATGCCGCTCACAAAAACAATATTAAAAATAAAGTAACAGATAATTCGTAATAGATAATATACCTTTCATCATGTTGATCACGCGTCATCTTTTTATAGCAGCGTAAAAAAGGAAATTTGCGTTAAAAAAAGAACTTGTGCTTGTGATTTGATAAAACAATTAAATAAGAATTACAGTCTTAACAATGTTAAATTCTCACAAAATCTACTAAGATTATTATTAGATGCATAAGCAAGTAATATTTAGATGGAGTATACAGGGTGTCCCGGGTTTTAACCGACAAACTGCGGGAGCATATTCTACTAGTGGAAATAAGAAAAAATTCTTATATCGAGTTTGCTTAGAAATGCTTTCTTACAAAGTTATAAACCAATATTGAAAAGAAATATCAGATAAGTAACAACGGATTTTTTCACAAAAATATAAATTATCTACGCAATGATTTAGTGACGCATTTCAAAATGTTGTCCTTGCACATCGATACAAGCTAGACATCGACGTAGTACAGAATTTGTTACGGTACGACATTCCTGAAAATTTTGTTGCATCTCAGTAACCGAATTAGTAATTCGTTGCTTTAAATCTTCAAGCGAGATTACTTCTGTACTGTAAACTTTATTTTTTAAAGTTGCCCATAAATAAAAATCAAGAGGCGTTAAATCGGGCGATCTTGGAGGCCAGAAAACCGGTCCTCCTCGACCAATCCACCTATGAGCGTAATGTTCATCTAACCAGTTTCTAGCTTGTCTAGCACAGTGCGATGGACAACCGTCTAACTGTATCCAGCTGTTTTGGCGAAACTGCAGCGGCACATTTTCCATCAAAATTGGTACATGTGAATACACATAACATAAACATCTTCGACCTTCCAAATTCTACACTATGTTCCGTTGTACTTATCTCATATTTCTTTTCAATATTGGTTTATAACTTTGTAAGAAAGCATTTCTAAGCAAACTCGATATAAGAATTTTTTCTTATTTCCACTAGTAGAATATTCATCAGTATACAATGCACGCAATTATATTTATTATATTTATATAATTTCAATAATATAATAAATACAATGATGCGCGCATATAAATATTAATAAGCATTAATTGTGCTTACTACGTTATTATTTATATTTCTGAAGAATAGTAAACGAC
The DNA here is from genome assembly GCF_003672135.1 of Ooceraea biroi. Taxonomy (NCBI): domain Eukaryota; kingdom Metazoa; phylum Arthropoda; class Insecta; order Hymenoptera; family Formicidae; genus Ooceraea; species Ooceraea biroi. The sequence continues at coordinate 7,207,893 of NC_039515.1, forward strand.
AGAGGATTGATTGCGAAATACAAAACTACGTTCCTAAATCTCTCCAATATGTCACTTTGCTAAAATTGAGCGCAGAATAAAGTAAAGAAGACGTCTCAAAAATATCGTACCTTTATTAAGAGAAGAATGGAATCTTTAAACAAGTGTGTCTCTAAGTGAGAATTGTATTCTACATACGTCGCTTACCAATTACGCGATCATTAATAACATGAATATTTTCGTCGAAGAGAAGGAATTTTATCTGATTATACATGTACAAAATAGTGCGTGTTGCTTATCGTTTAACTTAGGTATAAAGAAGATTTCAATTAATTATTAATTACAATATTAATTAAGCGGCTAATTATAATCTCGCTTGCAGCAGAGCGTGTGCTATAGTAGTCGCACAGCAGAAATCTTCCTTTTCTTAATATTTATAATTAACTCGTAGTTTACAATATCCAATTATAATTCATGCTTTGTTGTCACGTTCTGTCTAGCTCTCTTAATTTAATTAAAAACAAATCACTATTTATAATGTATTTATTAAACGTAATCATACTTTCTTCGCGCGATAGATTGATTTTTAATATCAAAAATTTGGATCAAGGCACTTGGACTATCCTTACATCAGTTTTATATCAGTATTACTGAACAAAATATACGTGACATATACATTTTACAAAACGTATATATATGTACATTTTGTTCATTAAATATATATACATTTAATGAATTATATTGGATTATAACAAAAGTAGCGTTGCTTAATTTTTTTAATTAAAAAAATGATAAATTTTGGAAAGATGGAATCATGAAGCTATCACAAAGATAGCAAATGTTAGTAGAACAAGATGGTGTATATGTATTTGAATAAATATTTATGCACATGTATATATGCTTGGAATTTCGCTTAAATAATGCTACGAACTTTGGTTATAACCCAATAGTTATTCTTATACCTTTCTACATATAATCATGCATATACTTTTAATATAATGATGGTTAATGTAAAAGGTATTCCAAAAAATGATCGAAAAGCCTGATTCGAGAGGCGTCATCACAATTTTGTTTTTTCATGAACACAACATGTATAAAGACATAGAAAATATCTCCGTGGGATTATTGGTTTGGAAGCCCTATCCCTGGTCATATGCTCTGCATGCTCATTGAATTCACAAATTCATAATAAAGTTATGTAATTATTATCCTCGGATTATTATATTCTTGGCTGTGAACAGGCATAAAAAAAGCAATATCTATGTTAAAGTTATATTAAGATCTAATGGATACTATCCAAATATTCACTGTTCTCAGAAAAGGAAATATTTAAGGATAAGACGTGTACATAATTTTTTTATTATCAATCTGGATTCATAATTATTGAGATTGATATTCACTAGAAATATAATAATATATTGATATTTCTGTAAATATTCGAATGGAATCAAACGTGCCGAGAAACCATTCCATGCACGTCCGAAAATCGATGATCAACTATCATCCAAAGACAAAAACAGGAGAAAGCAATTACGGAACTGCAAAGAAAGTTTATTCGTGGATCTTAATCGATTTTAATTCTGGAAATAAGTTTTTTAAGGGAAATGTATGCGTGGAAAGAGTAGAACTTAATTCTTGTAGAGGAAAGGGAAGACGTATTACTACGGTTATTGCTAAAGCTAAGAAGAACGTCAGAGACGATCCGGGGAATTCGGTGAAGCACTAGGACATGGTGCACCATCGTCATTCTGCTTTTCGCACAACTCCGCCGTAAACGTCCTCGGCATATTCCGTCTATTTTTCGTCTCTCTCACGCAGACTTCGATATCGGGAGAACCGGAGACAAAGGCCGTCATGCTTGAGCAATCGTCTATCTACCATGGTCTCTCGCTACGTGTCCAGTCTCGGAATTTCGCTCTCCGACCGTTCGCAATCATCGTATCCGTAGACCTCTATGAAAATCTTTAGTCTTTTCTGTTCTCTCCAGTGATGATCTCTCATCACCATTGGGTCTTCACACCGCTATTTCTCGTTAGCGGACGCGTTCAACGCGGTCGCCTCGGCAACGGTTTTTCGCTTGCCAGTCTTCTCCTCGAAGTGTCGCTTGCGGTGCACTTTCATGTTATCGCGCCGGTTGAACTTCTTACCGCACTCCGGGCACGCGTGCCTCTTTTCGCCATGCACGTGGCGGTGGGCGGCCAGGTGGCTGGCTTGCGCGAAGCGCGCGCCGCACTCTTGGCATACGTGCTTGCGCAGACCTTCGTGCTTCAGCAAATGCTCGTTGAGGAACGCCTTGGACGCGTAGCGGTTGTTGCAAATGTGGCACACGAACGGCTTGGGATTGGAGTGCTGCATCACGTGCGCCTTGTACTTGGAGGAGACCTTGAACGTTTTCCCGCACGTTTCGCACGTGTACGTGGTCGCGTGACGCGTCTTGATGTGCTCGTTCAGCACCGCCAGGCTCGAGTAGAGATTGTAGCAGAAGCGACAGCGGAAGTTCCGCCGCTTCTTCATGTGAACGCTCGCGATGTGGCCGAGCAACCGCGTGCGGAACGGGAACACCTTACCGCAGTACTCGCAGGCGAGATTCTGCGGCGGCAGGTGCGACTTCATGTGGATCTGCAGCGACACCTTGTGGTGGTAGCTCTGCCCGCAATCCGTGCAGCTATACGGGCGCACCCCTTTGTGAACGTTGTCGTGCTCGGCTAGATAAAACTTGGACTTGAACCGCTTCGGGCATTTCGGGCACTGTATCGGCCTGGGGTTCGTGTGCGAGCATCGGATGTGCTTCATCACGTCGGACTTGCAGACGAACTTGGCACTGCAGACTACGCAGGTGTACTGCTTGATACCGAGGTGCGTCTTCACGTGCACCGTGCACTTGTCGCGACGCTCGTAGAACTTGCGGCAGAGTTTGCACGCGTAGCCGGTCTGCTCGTTCATCACCTGCTCCACGTTGTCGTCCACCTTGATCTCCTCACCGTCGATCCTGAAGAGCTCCTCGGGGTGCGTAGCCTCTAATCGTTGCTCCAATTCCACCAGGTCCTTCAGCTTGGCCGCCGCCGCCGCGCCATTGCCGCTCTTCGCGGACGTGCCGCTGAGGATGTTGTTGACGATATCGTTCACCTCCGTGCTGTCCTCGCTGCGCAGCAGATCCATGATCACCGTGTCGACCAGGCAGTAGCCCTGATCGGGTAAAACTCGCGCGCGCACCGTTATTACATCGTCGTTCTGCTTTTTGCACAGCTCCACCGTAAAGCTAATGTCCTCGGCGTCGCTGTTCCGATTTTTCGTCTCTTTCACGGAGACCTCGATATCGGGAGAACCGGAGACGATCGTCAGCAACTTGTTCAATGCCGAGGTCGGCAACTGAATCGTCGATGGATCGTGCTGCGAGCTTTGCGTGTCCATATCCGTGTCGATTTCCTCAACGTTGCTGTTTGCGGATCGAGTCTGCTCCACGATGTCGCGACTCCTCAGCCTACTCCGCATTTTCTCGTTGTCCGTGGTGGGCGACGAGTCCGCGCTCTGCCTGCTTCTGAGCCAGCGGGTCGGCGACATTTCCGTACTCTGGCCATGATTCCGCGCGCTCTTTTCCGCGTTAGTCCCGTTGCTGTATTTGGAAGATTGCGCTTGCTGCTGCTGACTGCGGAGGCTTCTTGGCGCAGGAGTTTTGGAGGTGGAAGGCCTCTTTTTCTGCTGCTCTATCGAGACGACGACCACGCCGACTACACCCTGGCTTTCCTCGGGTTCATTGCTATTGGAATCAAGAGCTTTTTCAATACTGTTCTTATTGTCCAACGACGATGTGCCTGCCGACGAAGTTGAGTCTTCATCCTTTATTTCTACCTGGAGAGAGATTCAATTAAAAACGTACAAGTGGGTACCAGCATAAGCTATTATTACTTCAATGATAGCGCGAGTGAGTCTAACAGCAATTGGAAAAGGAAATTCTCATAAATTACTGGATATTTTATTTAAATATTTTTACATTGATAATACTTTATATTCTACTTGCACTTTCCAATGAAATCTAAGTATAATAAGTTTTATGAAGCTCAATATTAAACAATAAATAATAATAATATAGTTTCACAGCATATGCTTACTGTATTACATTATCGTCACAGTATATAATAATTTTTACTATGTTGATTATATTACATTTTTTCTCTCTCTATTTGAAATTAATGCGAAATAAAAGAGCTGATTATAACATGATCCAGTAGCATGGTGAAAGAGCGATAGAGCGGTAGATGAGATATAAATATGTACAGAGACTTACAGACTCTGTTACTACTGGCTGCGGATTGTACCGATCGCGTAACACCTGTTGGGTACGCAGACACTCCTCTTGGAAGTCGCAAACGAATTCGAGCTTGCCCAGACATTGTACACAGATCGCCTTAGGCAGAGGATCCTTCTCATCTATCTGTGATTCAGAACAAAAGTAACTAAGTACTTGAAAGCATGTTTGCGAGGCTTAGAAAGAAACATTATCTGATAGTTACCCCATATGCTCTTTTTTTATAAAGTGTCAGTCATTACGAATTATTAAATGATTAATTAAATGTGCAAGTTACAAGGTATGTATGCTACCGCTCTGCTCTATAGATACACCATATACAGTTAGATACATAGCCATTGCTATCTGGTACCCACTAAACTCCAAAGCTACATACCGGAGGCCGCAGTTGTTGAGAGAGAGACTTAGATTTACGTTTGATCCACACTTACAATTTTGAGCAAAGTCCATGTCAGAAAGATTCAGAAAAGTAATTTGTACAAATGTAAAGTTAATTTGTATAACAGCCGTAAGGCACTTGCGTATTCAAGAATCACTGTAAAATTTTGTCTCGTGCATCAGTATTGACAGATTGCAAACATCTTCCCGACAAGAATCCTACAGGAAGTTCTGCAGAAGCTAATCGATAAAATAGTTTGTGTACATTAGCATCTATAAATCAATTCGGGTAAGTCATACCGATTGCCAATATTGGAGCGACGTGATAACAGATTTAAACGTGCAAATTTGATTCTCGCTGTGCTAATGACATTATTGGACCTAACAAGACTGTTAATCACATAAAGAACTAACGTGTCATGTCATTCTTCAGTTTGCTTCAATTTGCAATTACAAATATACACATCTGTTTAAATTTTGCTAAAAAAACTCGGCATAAACTTCTCGGTCGGCCCAATAATTTCTTTAGTTTTTAATATACAGCATATACATAGATACAATTTTATTTTTATTTATTTTTACTCGGCTAAGGGCCGCTTTGTTGATCTTTCAACGAAAGAGACGGAAAGGAGAGGAAAATTAGCATAGTACAGAGACGAGCTCAGCCAGGTGTAACTTCGATGACTTACAAAAAGCAGCTTTTGTTCTTTGTTAGTAGTACATCTTGCGGAAATCGTGAAAAGCCGTACACGCGTGCGCGCATTTTCTTATTCTCGAGTTGTGTGTCTAATAAATCACGAGAACGCAGATTCATTCGCGTGGGCAAATTTCGGGAAGCGTTTGAGCGGCAGAAGCTCCTCGGACGAAGCGATCGACCCCAGGCGTAACTGGATATCAATAAGCCCGCCGTCTCAGCGAAAAGCGCCGCGCGGGGAAACGCTTCTTCGAGCGGAATGTCGGCGTTTCGCGGTGTCGGCGTAAACGCACGGCGTAAAATAACGCGCCGCGACGCGCGAGAAGCGTGACGGGAACGCCAAGGCGCGCGTTGCTCGTACATGCGGTGGGCCGAGGGAGGCCCGCGACTTTTAGCAACGACGAGAGGGAACGAGGCGCCGGGAAGCGCGGAAAAGCGGGAGAAGGCGTGGAAAGGAGTGTTCACCGCTCCGCTGGCCCGGTCGTTTTCCGTTTCGCGGTCCCTCGCGCGCACCCCCGTAACGGAGCAAAGAGAGAGGGTGGTTGTCGAGCGTGAGGGCAACGCCACGCGCGGCCATAGCACTCACTTGTATGTTGATTTTTGTGTGGATCTTGCGGCCCAGGAAGCGCTTGACGCCCTCCTCGCCGAACACGTCGATGTAAATCCTCTCGTACTGGCCGCAAAGCCTGCACATCTTCGCGTCGTCCCCCTTGCCCCCGTCCATCGTCGATTAGTCGATCGGCGTAGACGCCCGCTCAGATACGAACTCGACTACTTGAACGTGACAACCGACGATGACGGACCCACGCCCGCCGCCCGTCTCGCGCCGTTTAAACGCTACCGCACCGACGACGCGATGCCGTCCGCCCGCCGCGTAAACGCTCCTGCCTCCCGGGTACAGCGTGCGTCGTCGCGAGATCCCCCTCTGGCACGCGGCGGTGCTCTTCCGGTTGCGTCGCTGGATATGCGCGTGAATGGGAAGTCGACGCGTAGAACAAGGGGCGAGAACATGGACTTGGAGCCGATTACATCGGCGTTACTACTTGCCAGCAATGGCCCGGAGTTACCACGGGTAAAGTCACTAGATAGATAAAGTACCGCAATCGTCCGCCATTTTAATTCCGACTACACGGCGTTTTCATCACAATTATGTTCTCTTCACATCTATCACAATACGTAACCTTTCTCAATGGAGATACAACGCAACGCTGCTTATATTATATATTAAATAGATATATTGAAAAATATTCTTAATAAATTTTATATTATTATTATTTATTATTTAGCTTTAACAATATTATAGTATATATACATAAAAATATATTAGTATGTATACATACTATGTTTACGCTGGCGATGCTTATGTTATTAGCACGTTCTTATCATTTTGATCGATGAGTTCTTAATGTTATTAAAATACAAACAATAACTTAGTTTTTAATTTTTGCAAAAATATGAACTCGTCAGATTAAAAATGGCATTTTTTAAAAACAATGGTTAATTTTTGTTCATAACTGCAAATGATTCTTTGATAGTCAATACATTATTTATTAAACTAGATTTCGAAAACACCTTAATTTTATATTTTAGGTTTTGAATTTGTAAGAATTCGCCTGTGTGCGCCGCGCCGCCTCCGTCCACTAAAGTCACTAGATAGATAAAGTACCGCAATCGTCCGCCATTTTAATTCCGACTACACGGCGTTTTCATCACAATTATGTTCTCTTCACATCTATCACAATACGTAACCTTTCTCAATGGAGATACAACGCAACGCTGCTTCGTAGAATTGCACTTAGTGTGTTGATAAGTTGCATGTTTGCACTAAATACACTTCCAACGCCATTTTTATTCCACGTATTTTACCACGGATTGCGGTGCTTATCAATCTAGTGACTTTAACCACGGGAGAGTAAAGCCCGGTGTCCACGATGCTAGAAATCGGTTCGAGATCTCGGTCCGAGAAATATGTAGCCAATCAACTTGCACTTTTACGAAAAAGCCGCAAGTTGATTGGCTACATATTTCTCGGACCGAGAACTCGGACCGATTTCTAGCATCGTGGACACCGGGCTTAACCGCGCTCGAGTCAGACCAGCGCTGCCATCTCCCCAACGTGCATACGTACGTTCACGTTACGCGCGCGGCAGCAGCCAATCAGCGCCAGAGTTGAAGAAAAACACTAGTAGCTAAAGATGGCTGAAGAGCAACCTGATTGGCTGAGAAGCCACGAAAGCGCTTTTATCGTTGCAGCGCGTTCTGCATATGGCCAGAGAGAAACCTGAGAGCGGCCACCAGCCTCCACGGGCACATTTCCTGACGTTTGACGCGCCGCCTGACAAAGTGGACGTGAACTAGTTCGTTACGCTCGGTAATGATACATGATTCGTGTCCAAACTATTCACAAGGAAGCTTTCCCATGTAAACTCTACTTTCGAACGAGTCATAGTGCGTTCGAAAGGGAAGGTAAAAATATTAATGTCGTGTTCGAGGGTTTGGGTGTATGAGCCTTGGTTTCGGAGAAATTTACATCTAAAAGTGAGCATTTTCCAGCGGTACGGAAAGTATCATGAATAGCTGCCATTCGGCGTGAAGCGCGGTAGTCCAGTGGCTAAGCGCGAGACTCGTATTTTGCCATCCGCTCAAGTTGGGTTCGAGACCGAGTTGTGATAATTTTTTTTTCTTCGGATTTTTGTTTCTTTGTGTTTGCATTATATTTTTTTATTATGTAAATAATGATTTATTATGTTTTATTATATTTTGGAGGTATACGTATATAATGAGACATAAACATATACATTTAACATTTGTAAACTTTTTATTTATTTATATAGTTTGTATACTGTCGAGTGTTTATTTATTATAAAATTCTGACTCATTAAAAAAAAAGTGTCACAACCTCTGTGCCTATGACTGTACAGTGTTGCGGATGGAAAATTTATATAAAAGCATAAATGCTTTTATATAAATTTTCATCCGCAACACTGTACAGTTATGTCAGAATTTTATAATAAATAAACACTCGACAGTATAAAAACTATATAAATAAATAAAAAGTTTACAAATGTTAAATGTATATGTTTATGTCTCATTATATACGTATATCTCCAAAATATAATAAAACATAATAAATCATTATCTACATAATAAAAAAATATAATGCAAACACAAAGAAAGAAAAATCCGAAAAAAAATTATCACAACTCGGTCTCGAACCCAATTTGCCCAGATGGCAAAATATGAGTCTCGCGCTTAGCCACTGGACTACCGCACTTCACGCCGAATCGTAGCTGTTAATGGTATGTACTTTCCCGTACCGCTGGAAAATGCTCACTTGTATCATTACCGAGCGTAACGAACTAGTTCACGTCGACTTTGTCAGGCGGCGCCAAATGTCAGGAGGCTGGTGGCCGCTCTCAGGTTTCTCTCTGATATGGCCCTAGGGATTGTATTATATATATAACCTGTTGTGCAGATCTAATTTATTGCAACGGTTTTTCGTTAATATAATTAAAAACACTCCAATATATATTTGGAGAAAATACATTTAGGTACGATCGACGAAATGGGTAAAGAAAACGAACCGGACGGCACGAAGAAGAGGAGGAAATCGGTGAATACAAGCAGTGGAACGTCAGTGAAAGACGGAGACATGTACAAGGTATAACAATCGAAAGGATCGCATAATTATTTACATATCTTATGAATATAATTATACTCAGAAAATGAATCACATATTCCTTCTGTTCCGTAAAGTACATGCAACGTGTAATTCATTTTAGACAATAATTAGCAACGAAGAGAAGGAAGCTATCGAGAGGCTTCCTGATGATGATTCCGAATGTTTCTTGACTACGTGCAACAATATTCGAGCAGCGATGGCCAAGATAGCCAAGTTAAAAGCTAGCGGAGATTCAAATGTACGTAACAGAGTCACCACAAATATTTCATTTATTATTTAAAATATTTTATCACGAAGCATTAGTCTATTTGTTCTATTATCTTGTCTGAAACTTATCAAAACATTCCAGGTGAAGGATGAGATCCACGAGCTTCAAGTCCAGACATCTTTGGCTTTCATAGAATTGAAGAAGCTAAACCGCATGGAAAAGTTCCGCACGAAATTCGCGCGTGACTCTCTCGTAGCTGCGAAGAGCAGCGTAGACAGTAGACACTTGCATTTGCAGAACCTGTTGTATGAGGTGATGCACTTGAAGAAAGAAGTTGTCAAATGTCTTCAATTCAAGTGTGTTTTTTTTATCTTAAAAACATTGGGATTTTTATTAGATTTAAATAACAATTATTTCTTCTCTGAGTCAGGTCTAAAGATGAATTGATAGAGCTCGTTCCGGAGGAAGAATTCTACAAGGAGGCTCCTGAGAGCATTTCGCGGCCTGTATGTATATAAACTTTGTACAGTTCATGCACGAGATTAAATTTCTTCTCGCGATGTGTATACGACAAATTATATTTTAGGAGACAACAAAAAATAATCAGCACCAACTAAGATTGGCTCGTCTGGAGTGGGAATTGACCCAGAGAAAGCAACTGGCCGTGTTGTGCGATGAATTGACGGAGAGTAAGAAGGCAGTAGCGTCGAGTATCGAGACGAAGCAGACGCGTTTGGATAATCTCGCGCCACAATTACGTTCTATATTGGCGGTAAAACTCTATCATCCTAGAAAACGTATAAAACATTATTAGTAAATGTTTATATAAGCGATAAATTTATTTTCAGGCAAGCAAACCGTTACAAGAAAGCCTTGGATTGCCGTTAGACAAAATTCGACAGGAGCATCAGAAAGCATCGTTGCTCGCATCGCCGCTCTACGTTCTGTACGCAAAGGCATCCGCCTACAGAGATGCTTATGGTACGATCAGCATGGATATTGGACATATATTTGCAATTGAATTAAAATTGTTTCTTATTGTTGAAATATGTTGCAGATAGTACACTACTAGTCATAGTGGAAGGCGACGAGGACGAAGCAAAACGTGCAAACAGTCAGGACAGTCTACAAGAATCCGACTCGGATGCTGACGCTCAGTCGGAGAACGTCGTAGAGGAGGCACCGGTGCACAAGAAGAGGCATCACAGATTGTCCCGGGAGGCCAGGCAGGAGGAGAAGCGATCTAAATTGCTGCAGCGACATCCACTGCATGTAAAAATCGTTATTACATTAAAAAGTGAGTTCTGGGAAATATAATTATAAAACTCCTTCCAAGAAGCCAATTGCTTCCAAGATATATATTCAATTAAAGAAGAGCAAATTAAGATGCATGACTCTATTATGTAATGTGATGATTGAATTAAATCGACCTTAATCTCTCTAGAAATATGTTGATTCGGATTTTGCTATAAAATAAATTTTTTTCAGACGAGACGAGATTAACTCTCCACTTTTATTATATGATCTACCTAAAAGTCGTGACAGTGGAGTCGAAGCTAGAAACGGAAGATCTGGGTGGCATTAGTGCTGGGTACGTAAAATTCATTTACTTACATATTTATTTATTAAACTTATAATATTAATTTTGTTAATGATCAGATTTATTCTAATACTGTATGAAAGTACGCGTTCGTTTATAATTCCAAACGTTTTTTTACACGAGTTGCATTTCATTAACAGGGACATGCTGGTATCCGAATCGGTCCTCCGTGAATTGTACCCAGGAGACTTGGGTTTGCAGAGTCCGAATCCCGCGAATCAGTATCAGCTGTCACGACATAATTTGGGTACATTCTCGTCTCTGGGGCTAGGCATTCCCTACAGATGGGCGCAAAGAATGGCGGGTCTACGTTTCGTCTCACCCGATGCGGGCGAACAGAAGGTATACATTGCATATATTGGGTTGGCCAAAAAGTAATTGCGTTTTTTTCCAACAGATGGACATACATGTCTTGAAATGTAACTGCATTCTAAACCGCAAATTCATTATGTAGGTTAACGACTCACGGTTCAAGCTTGTTTTAGAAAAAGAAAGTACACGATTTCGTTAACAATTGTTTCTTTGCCGTCGATTTCAAAATGGAAAATCAAAAAGAACATTTTCGTCATGTTTTGTTTTATTACTTCCGAAAAGGGAAAAACGCTGTGCAAGCTCATAAAAAGCTATGTCATGTATATGGCGAAGATGCTTTAAAACTGCGGCAGTGTCAAAATTCGTTTACTAAATTTCGATCTGCAGATTTTAATGCGAAAGATGCACCACGCTCAGGAAGGCCAATCGAAATTGATGATGACAAAATAAAGGCACTGATCGATTCCAATCGGCGTTTAACGACACGAGAGATTGCTGAGAATCTTAACATATCGAAATCGAGTGTTGAAAAGCATTTAAAACGACTTGGATACATTAGTAAGCTCGATATTTGGGTAGCACATGAGCTCAAAGAAATTCGTCTCACTAAGCGTATTGACATCTGCGATTCTCTTTTGAAACGTGAGGAAAATGATCGATTTTTGAAACGAATGATAACGGGCGACGAAAAATGGATCGTCTACAACAACGTCAAACGAAAGAGATCGTGGAGCAAGCGTGATGAACCTGCTGAAAGCACTTGAAAAGCAGATATTCACCAAAGAAAGATTATGCTGTCAGTCTGGTGGGACTTAAAGGTATTGTGTATTTTGAGCTGCTTGCGAGGAATCAAACCATTAATTCAGACGTATACTGTCGTCGACTGGATAAATTAAATGATGCCATCAAACAGAAACGTCGAGAATTGGTGAATCGCAAAGGCGTTGTGTTTCACCATGATAACGCTAGACCACGTACAAGTTTGGTCACTCGTGAAAAATTGTTGCAGCTTGGATGGGATGTGTTACCATGATGTTACCACATCCACCATATTCGCCAGACCTGGCACCATCAGATTACCATTCGTTTCGTTCTTTGCAAAACGCCTTGAATGGTAAAACCTTTACTGCTGATGAGGATATCAAATCGTTCTTGTAATTGTTTTTTGCTGAAAAAGATAAGAACTGTTTTGAGCGCGGAATCATGAAGTTGCCTGAAAAATGGCAAAAGATAATCAAACAAAATGGACAATATATTGTTTAATAAAGTTTTTGTTTCCCATGAAAAATTCGCCTTTTATTTATATAAAAAAAAACGCAATTACTTTTTGGCCAACCCAATATGTCTATAATAATTAAAATATTAGAAATAGTAGATTATTCAATTTTCAATTCTTTCTTTAAGCGAAAGAGAATTATGTCATCACTAAGCAAAATTGTAATAATTGAAGATAATTTCTTTGTTCCATTTCGTTGTACGCGTTACATCGACACGTTCAATCAAAGTTCAATTTTTCAATCATCTTTTCTTGCAGGTCACGAGTCAGGAATTGGCACAAGACTGCGTGGAGAGTGTGCTGAAAGAGATCAAGCGGCGCATAAAAGCGCGGCTGGATCTTTGCACGGAGATACGGCACTTGGAATCGGGTAACCTGCCGATCTTCATCAGCACGACGGATCCAGTGCCGCAGAAGATCTCCACGTCGCTGCACCGATTCACAACCATGACGTGGAAGAGCTACTCGAACTTCATCAGCTCGTCGACGTTCTGCCAACGGGGATTGGTTTCGTCTGTGGACATCTTTTACGAAGCCGTGCTTCGCCGTGGCAGCAGTACGATTTTCATCTTGCATTTTATCACGAATCATCGGTCTCCGAATATCTGCATTTGAAACTTTCTTCCCTTAGGTGAGCTCGTAGCGAGGATCGCCATAAAGCCGGATTACCCGAAGATAGCACCGGTGTTTAACGTAAGCATCAGCCCGATGGTGCCGGCGTCCGCCGATATCGTCAGGGATATCGAGAGAGAGGTCAATGTGATGTGGACGAAATCCCCGACGTTGACGGCGCAAATACAACGGTTGCGAGCGTGTTTCGACATCTACCTGGAGACTGAGAGCATGGCGCCGAAGGAGAAGATATTTTTCCATCCCGTAAGAGGCCGGACTCGCGCTCGACCATACAAGTTCTTGTCATTGGGGGGAGGCATATTCACTCATCGTTAAATAAAAATCGTATTATTTTTTAACGTGTGCTTTTTAATTCTTCATCTGTCTAAAAGTAGAGGAGAATCCCCTATTACGAGATAATGGGGTTTCTGCTAAACTAGTGAGCACCATCTGTTAGTTCCACCATGAACTTATTACTCTTGGTGTAAAATGTATTTAGTGAAAAATTCATTGTTCGTTATTGCGTTTAGCTTTTGCAAGAAAAGGTTTGTGAAATTGTGAACATGTCAAAGGAACTTGAGGTAAGTCTTTAACCTTGTTTATTATATAATAAAGAAATGGTTGGCAATAAATTCAGTATGCAATGATAGAGTAGAATCGTAGTAACAGGAAAATACGCGATTTGTTGAATTGCTTAATTGTAGAGATTAGATTTCATGATCGCGGAACCGCTAGGCGTGTGGCTCGTATAATGAGATATTCAGGGTCCTCTTAATATGAGATAATTATTGCTCGAATATGAAGATTATGTAGTGTAATAAAAAGAAAGAAAATACTACTTAAGGTTAAAGAAAAGTTAATACGAATTTATATTACGAATTTTTGTGTATTTAATTTTTATAGAATCTGACTATGGAGGTTAGAGATACGAGGAAGCGTCGACAGTGGAATCGTGAAGTTTTGGCGAAGGCTGTGGCAGCAGTATTTTTATAAAACTATCTAATAAAGATTTTAATTGCAATCCTGATGTATTTTGCACTTTTAACACCGATTTCTCGAAGTATCTTATATTAGGAGCACACTTTCTCGATCCTGCGTAAAGCTTTTTTTTCAAATTTGTTTAATTTTCAGAAAAAATAATATTTAAATTCGATTTTTCATTTCACCAACCTAAAGCTTATTAAATTCTCTTCAAGATAACGTATTACATTTAAAAATTCTGCCTATAGATTTCTTTACATTCGGCAAAATCGATATGGTATCTCATAATCGGGGACTTTCCTCTACTTATGTGGGAGATATAAAAAAGTTATCCGAACTCTTTTTTTAATTATATTTTTGACGAGATTCGTGTGAATGCGTGAATTCAAGATTAAAAACCGATTAATAAATTAAAAGATTAATATACTTCCGACCTAATGAAACTTATTTCGGTGCAGGAGGCAGGTCGATTTATACAGGAACGGACATAAGTGGCCTTATAGTCGAGGTTCTAGAAACGGTTAGGAGATACATGCGTAAGGTGTTTCTCAGCTGCTTGTTCTCGAAAGACAGTTTGTCGCATTCCTTTCTCATAAAGACGTTCTCGGCTTTAATATAATTGAACTGCTCCCAGAAGTTCTCCAGTTTATTGAACGGCTCGGATATCTGCAAATCATCTCATTTGTGGCAGGAACTTCGTGCATAGGTTGCTCATGCAATGCTTACACAATCGGTGAGAGTCTCTTGCGGCTCGTGCAAAGTGTACTTCTGAACAATTAACGAGGATGGCTCCAAATTTGAACACATCTTCAGCAGCGAGAGTAACGCCGAGCCCTTCTCCGACATCCTTCGCAAGTCCTGCAAAACGAATGCGATTGGAAGGCACTCCTGCACTTCTCCAGGCAAGATCCGAATTGTAATTTTTCAAGTAATGTCCAGTGTTAAATTAGATGAGATTAGAACTCGATAGTCTTACTTTTAGGACGCTAGTGCTGACGATAGTTAATTTCTTCAGCTGGGTGGCGTCCAGCATTTGACTCACGGAGAAGTCCTGTCTCAGACTTTCAATTCTCTTCCTCATGCGCACGACCTGATCTCCCAGCTCCGTTATTCTCTGCTGTCTCTTCCGCGATAACGCGTGCGTGTCCTGTTTCAGGCTCTTGATCGTGCCTTGCAAGTACGCGTGCAATCTCGGATATTGTGCCGCGTCCGCGCGGTAAATGTCATCCTGCTCCTTCAGGTATTCATACTGCTTTCTTATATCTTCCCCCGTGATGTTCTCGTACTCGGTTATCGTCTCGGTAAGCTGTCGCCATAGTTTCTCAATCTCGTTGGACGTGTATTGCGTCAAGCGCGATAAGGAGTCTTCCTTCTGAAATATTTTTGATCGAAAGGGCCGAGTTGATCCATTATAAATTAACATGATATTCTTACCAAGTATACAATGCCGTATATGTTAACGGCGTTCCGAATCTTCGTTTGCGTCAATCTGTTTTCTATTTCCTTCTCCTGCCCAAAAATGATGCTCTGTAATTGGCTGCAGCGTTGCTCTAGGCTCTCCTGTATTTTATTTAATTCGTTTACATCCTTTGAAACAACACGATCGCGCTCGCGTGCAAAAAACTCGTGCAGATGCTCGCATCTCTGTTTGTATCTCCCTGTATCATATTAATACGATAAGCAATACATGAATCTATATGGATATACCACACATAAATATTCATATAAGGAATTTAGAGAAATAATAATATATAAATGTATAAATCTAATTAAAACTAAAATATATTAATTTGTACAAATATAGATTTGTCCTATATACGAATATTAAAATTAAAATTAGAAATATAAAATAATCAAAAGCACCCAGATAGCCAAGTCTGCCGAAAGCAGATGATGCTAACTATCTGCTATAAACTATTGCCAGCCAAAAGACAACAAATTTGATACAGAAGTCGTTATTAACGATTAATTCGACTAATTGGTGCCAGAAATGTAACAGAGCTTGCTCACAAAATCTAAGAACAGATTGGCGGCAGAAACCGAGCAGAATCTGCAAACATGGCTTGAAGTCGGATTGTCGACAGAAACCGAGCAAGATCTGCGCGCGCGGAATCTAACGGCAGATTGGCAGCAGAAACCGAACAGGATCCGCAGCTTTTGACAGTATTCAAATTTACACGGCTATGAATATGTGTTTTCGCTCCGCACCGCTATGCGGTGCACGCGTCGAGTTCTTACTCGATGTTAAGATTTAGCCTAACAATTATATAAGTTAATATACGCGCCTTGGCATGATAATATTAATTTTTCTGAAAATTTTTGCACTTGCGACACAGAGGCTCCCATGGACAGCGTCCACGTAGTTCACGCACGCCACGAGCAATCTGAAGTTCGAAAGCAAAATTCGGACTTCGGATTAGAATAAATTAACAATAAGAGAGAGATTATGCAACGAACTGTCAGAAAGACACATCAAGCCAAATGTACTTTAATTTAACAAACAAACAAATGCGTTCTTTTAACACATGGTAATATAAAATGCCAATTTATAGTGTGTTAAAAGTAAACACGTGCTTTAATATATCGTGAATATGAATGGCCAAAAGCTGCAGATTCTGTTCGGCTTCTGCCGTCAATCTGCCGTCAAATGTTAACAGATCCTGCTCGGTTTCTGCCGCCAACCTGCCGTCAGAGTCTGTTAGCAGGCTCCGCTGGCAGATCACTATCCTAACGCGGACATAACGGATGCCAATTTGCTATCAACTTCTGCAGTAATCTGTTGCCAATCTGCTGGCAAATTGCACACATTTTGCTTACCCGGATAGCCAAGTCTGCCGAAAGCAGATGATGCCAACTATCTTCTATCAACTATTGCCAGCCAAAAGACAACAAATTTGATACAGAAGTCGTTATTAACGATTAATTCGACTAATTGGTGCCAGAAATGTAACAGAGCTTGCTCACAAAATCTAAGAACAGATTGGCGGCAGAAACCGAGCAGAATCTGCAAACATGGCTTGAAGTCGGATTGTCGACAGAAACCGAGCAAGATCTGCGCGCGCGGAATCTAACGGCAGATTGGCAGCAGAAACCGAACAGGATCCGCAGCTTTTGACAGTATTCAAATTTACACGGCTATGAATATGTGTTTTCGCTCCGCACCGCTATGCGGTGCACGCGTCGAGTTCTTACTCGATGTTAAGATTTAGCCTAACAATTATATAAGTTAATATACGCGCCTTGGCATGATAATATTAATTTTTCTGAAAATTTTTGCACTTGCGACACAGAGGCTCCCATGGACAACGTCCACGTAGTTCACGCACGCCACGAGCAATCTGAAGTTCGAAAGCAAAATTCGGACTTCGGATTGGAATAAATTAACAATAAGAGAGAAATTATGCAACGAACTGTCAGAAAGACACATCAAGCCAAATGTACTTTAATTTAACAAACAAACAAATGCGTTCTTTTAACACATGGTAATATAAAATGCCAATTTATAGTGTGTTAAAAGTAAACACGTGCTTTAATATATCGTGAATATGAATGGCCAAAAGCTGCAGATTCTGTTCGGCTTCTGCCGTCAATCTGCCGTCAAATGTTAACAGATCCTGCTCGGTTTCTGCCGCCAACCTGCCGTCAGAGTCTGTTAGCAGGCTCCGCTGGCAGATCACTATCCTAACGCGGACATAACGGATGCCAATTTGCTATCAACTTCTGCAGTAATCTGTTGCCAATCTGCTGGCAAATTGCACACATTTTGCTTACCCGGATAGCCAAGTCTGCCGAAAGCAGATGATGCCAACTATCTTCTATCAACTATTGCCAGCCAAAAGACAACAAATTTGATACAGAAGTCGTTATTAACGATTAATTCGACTAATTGGTGCCAGAAATGTAACAGAGCTTGCTCACAAAATCTAAGAACAGATTGGCGGCAGAAACCGAGCAGAATCTGCAAACATGGCTTGAAGTCGGATTGTCGACAGAAACCGAGCAAGATCTGCGCGCGCGGAATCTAACGGCAGATTGGCAGCAGAAACCGAACAGGATCCGCAGCTTTTGACAGTATTCAAATTTACACGGCTATGAATATGTTTTCGCTCCGCACCGCTATGCGGTGCACGCGTCGAGTTCTTACTCGATGTTAAGATTTAGCCTAACAGTTATATAAGTTAATATACGCGCCTTGGCATGATAATATTAATTTTTCTGAAAATTTTTGCACTTGCGACACAGAGGCTCCCATGAACAGCGTCCACGTAGTTCACGCACGCCACGAGCAATCTGAAGTTCGAAAGCAAAATTCGGACTTCGGATTAGAATAAATTAACAATAAGAGAGAGATTATGCAACGAACTGTCAGAAAGACACATCAAGCCAAATGTACTTTAATTTAACAAACAAACAAATGCGTTCTTTTAACACATGGTAATATAAAATGCCAATTTATAGTGTGTTAAAAGTAAACACGTGCTTTAATATATCGTGAATATGAATGGCCAAAAGCTGCAGATTCTGTTCGGCTTCTGCCGTCAATCTGCCGTCAAATGTTAACAGATCCTGCTCGGTTTCTGCCGCCAATCTGCCGTCAGAGTCTGTTAGCAGGCTCCGCTGGCAGATCACTATCCTAACGCGGACATAACGGATGCCAATTTGCTATCAACTCCTGCAGTAATCTGTTGCCAATCTGCTGGCAAATTGCACACATTTTGCTTACCCGGATAGCCAAGTCTGCCGAAAGCAGATGATGCCAACTATCTTCTATCAACTATTGCCAGCCAAAAGACAACAAATTTGATACAGAAGTCGTTATTAACGATTAATTCGACTAATTGGTGCCAGAAATGTAACAGAGCTTGCTCACAAAATCTAAGAACAGATTGGCGGCAGAAACCGAGCAGAATCTGCAAACATGGCTTGAAGTCGGATTGTCGACAGAAACCGAGCAAGATCTGCGCGCGCGGAATCTAACGGCAGATTGGCAGCAGAAACCGAACAGGATCCGCAGCTTTTGACAGTATTCAAATTTACACGGCTATGAATATGTGTTTTCGCTCCGCACCGCTATGCGGTGCACGCGTCGAGTTCTTACTCGATGTTAAGATTTAGCCTAACAATTATATAAGTTAATATACGCGCCTTGGCATGATAATATTAATTTTTCTGAAAATTTTTGCACTTGCGACACAGAGGCTCCCATGGACAGCGTCCACGTAGTTCACGCACGCCACGAGCAATCTGAAGTTCGAAAGCAAAATTCGGACTTCGGATTAGAATAAATTAACAATAAGAGAGAGATTATGCAACGAACTGTCAGAAAAACACATCAAACCAAATGTACTTTAATTTAACAAACAAACAAATGCGTTCTTTTAACACATGGTAATATAAAATGCCAATTTATAGTGTGTTAAAAGTAAACACGTGCTTTAATATATCGTGAATATGAATGGCCAAAAGCTGCAGATTCTGTTCGGCTTCTGCCGTCAATCTGCCGTCAAATGTTAACAGATCCTGCTCGGTTTCTGCCGCCAATCTGCCGTCAGAGTCTGTTAGCAGGCTCCGCTGGCAGAACACTATCCTAACGCGGACATAACGGATGCCAATTTGCTATCAACTCCTGCAGTAATCTGTTGCCAATCTGCTGGCAGATTGCACACATTTTGCTTACTCGGCATATGCAATTACATGAAAACTAAAATTTATATTAAATAAATTCGAGATTTAATTATAAAATTGTTTTACGCATAAATTATATGATTAAACTACCAATTATTAGATCTATCGTCTGAATATGAGCCTCTTGCAGCCTTCTGTGATCCATATCGGCCATCTTTAGTTCATCATATAAACGCTGTATCACGAGGTCCTTGGTCTTCAATATGCGATCGAAATTTCTCCAGAGACATTCTACATCCTCGTGAAGCTCCTTACATTTTATCCGTCGCAGAATAAATCGCCACTGTTCGTTAATCTTCGCGGTATTCAGCCGCGAGAACGCTTCCTCACGTCTCAACTTGTTCTGTATTTCAAGATTGCAAAAAGTTTACACACGTGCAATTGCTTTGTAATATAATTTTGTTTTGAAACATGCAATACTTTGGTGAACGCCGCAATCAATTGTTGCTTGCGTCGTTTAGCCTCCATCTCCAATTCGGCTCGGTGTTGCAAGTAACGAGCGCGCTCCTCGTCGCTCATACGAGCCAGTTTGTCTCCCTTTCCCTTTTTCGGCATTTTGCGGCAAGATGAAGAATTTTACACTTTGATTAGTATTCAGATCGTTTATTCTTAACAAGATACAAATTTTTCTCAAAAATAACAACACAGTGGAACTAGGCAGAGTCAGCCATATGTAGCTGCTCATGTTTGATCAATAGCATGTGCTTTACTTGTATAAAGTATTACATCGTTTATGTGGAACGTTATAAAAATGTTATCCAACTTGAATCAGGCCCGATTCGACATGGACAAAGTGCTAAATTAACAATCAATTCTTCAGGCCATTTTATTTAAATAAGAATATAAAAACGTATTTCCACGTACGTATTAAAAATGATTCTGTATTCTAACAAAATCAACCGTAAGTTCTTAAAATTATTTAAAGCATTAAATACTCTCTTATCTGTAATAATACACGTTCGAAGGGAAAAATGTATATATAAATATGGTATTCTGTCATATCATGGATATCAAATTGAGACGTTTTTATAAAATACTTGAAGTGAACGTTTGCAAAACTGGCAAACACTTCATGTCAATTTAATTAAATTAAGGGGGGAGCCTGCTTTAGAACGTTGAAAATAAGGTATAATTTTACGAATTGTTTTGGAGAAACTATACAGCGGATCATTATAAAACTTTGATGCATTTATTAGTACATGTTTAAAGATAAAAAAAATTATTTTTTTATTTGAATATATCGCCTGTAGAGGTCGTCCTGGAGGCATCTTAGTGCAGCCGGCATTGTAAATTGGTGAGCATTCTCCTGCCTCCAAATTTCATCCAAACTGAAAAATTGAAATATTTTCTCGTTATTTATGAATTCCCATCGTCGATGAACCTTTAATATTCATAAAAACATTAAGTTAAACAATTACTTTTGCATGAAAAAGTTCAACAACTTTGCCTAAAAATCGTACTTTTGTGTTCTAAGCTCCACCATTTTGGCACTTTTCAACTTTTTTCTTCTCTCTTTGGTTCATCGACGATGGGAATTCATAAATAACGAGAACATATTTCAATTTTTCAGTTTGGACGAAATTTGGAGGCAGGAGAATGCTCAGCAATTTGCAATGCCGGCGACGCGGCTGCACTAAGATTTCTCCAGGACGACCTCTACAAGCGATATATTCAAATCAAGAAATAATTTTGTTTATCTTTAAACATGTACTAATAAATGCATCAAAGTTTTATAATGATCCGCTGTATAGTTTCTCCAAAAACAATTCGTAAAATATACCTTATTTTCAGCGTTCTAAAGCAGGCTCCCCCCTTAAATTAAAAGTTCGCATACGCGAGTCTAAATACTTTTTGGCTAAGGTTACGGACGAGGCAAGATTGTCGCGAATAAGGAACTATCAAATTCGTACTCTGATCGAAGCTCGCTCATGAAGATCTCTTGCGTTCTCGTCGCGAAAGATAGTGTTGCTGCCCCGCAACGTATATAATAGTTTCTATATAGGCTCTTTGTGTTATTCTATTTGGTGGAATACTTTAATGCAATTCGAACAATAAACATCGACTTCCTTTCAACCCTTGCCAGCGGTGCAAAACGTGTCAGACGTTTTTCCGTAACGTTACAGACCTGCCATCAATCTTTTCTACGGACAGCGGTCGTTCCTTCGTCGTCGGTATGAAACTCTGCGTGCGTCTGATCCTCTCGCCTCCTCTCAGAGAACGAGTCACGATTTGCTCTTCTAATAGAAGTTGGGCCTCTTCGGAGCGTTTCACCTTCTCGCACGCGGCACGCAACTCGGCGTCCAAGTGTCCCCTCTCCGCCTCTAGCTGCTGAAGTCGCAACTCGGCATCTAAAAATCGCAGCAAAGGGTGGCATTAGTATAAAATCAAATTAAAATAAACAATATGATTAAAATATAAGATAAATGATTTAAAATATAAGATAAAAAGTGCAGAACAGAAAAACTCGAATTTTAGAAAATTTAATGTAGCAAGTGAAAAGAGTTTCTAATCAAGAAATGTGTTATTTTTCATTCAAAGAAGGTACCTTGCAATTGCCTCTCGTTTTCTTGCTGCATTCGCTCGAATTCCAGCCTCTTCATCTTCTCCATTTCCAGCAATTCCTGCTGCTCCTGCTGCAGTCTCTCCAATTGCTCCCTCTTCTCCCATTCCTCGCGCAATACTCGCGCTTGTAAACTTCGCACTGCAACGTGCAATGCGCGCGTTTAGTTGTATAATATGACAAAATGTTAAAAACACCGTGATGTATAAATTAAATGCTTTTACCTATTTCCTCATCACGCAAAGCCTGTTTCTCCTCTTGCAGCAATAGCTCCAGCTTCTGTTTCACATCCTCCAGCTGCTGGACCTTCGCACCTTCCTCCTTCGACAGAGCCTCCAGCTTCCGAGCCTGGATCTCAGCTGCGATTCTAGCTTGCCTCTCATGTTGTAGCTCCAACTTGGTCTCTTCTTTCTCCTGTTTGGTCGCCTGACAACCGCAAAAACACGTTATTAGACGAATAAGATCGTTAGCATTGTTTTACTTTGCTGAGTTGCTAGTTATTCTATCTTTTTACTTGTCGTAAGGATCTCCTTTGGTTCGCCAAGCTCCTCTGATATCCGATCTTCTCCCCGGCATGTTGAATGGCCGTTTGCAGAGCCGCGAGCCACTGCAGCCTTCCCTTGTGGTCTTCCGCCGCCAGCTCTATGCATCTGTGCTCAGGCGTGCTGAGCACGAATTTCCTCTCCGGTCTTCCGCTGTTGGTCAAAGTGTCCGCCCAGCAGTTGGCGTTCAGCAGTATCACTCCGGACGGCTCCTTCTGCTGGGAATCCTTGTAATACGCCAGTTCGCCAGGACGCAGCACGAACCAAAAGTACCGCAGCGTTGGCAGTAAGAAGCCCTTCTTCATTAAATAACCCTGTAACAAAATTTCGTAACACATACTTGCAGAACAAAATAATAGCTATATAATTACAATATAATTTACATATGTAATTGTACGTAATTTAATTTTTTCCCGATTTGCCGTTGTAAGTTTTGCAGTTTTGAGCAAAGCGCACTTACCTTCTTCACCACATTGTCCACGTAAATCTGATAGAGATCATCAATCGCCTCCGTCAGTGCCATGGTATCCAGAGTGTTGCCACCACTGTACTTGGATTCCAGAACCGCCAGGAACGTGGGAAATCTAACGCGTGGAATATTTTGTAAACAAACTGTGTCTCATATTTTTATCTTTGATCCGACAGATAAGATACCTGAACATTCCGATAGCCGCTGATAGAGCCGAGAAATCTGCCGCGTCCCATTGCAGACCCAAAGACATCACCAAATGTGAGGCAATCCTTGCCACTTCATCGCCGTGCAACACTACCTGCGTCGCAGAGATAAATGTATCAGGCATCGTAAAGAGTTTTCTCGTGATCCGACTTGTAAAGGAATAATGGCCAACCAAATAAGAGTCCGTCGCATCCGGCTCTGTCTCAGCCAACAGGCAAAATATTCTGAACAGCTGGTAAACACTATGATCCTCGAAAACAGGATGGCTTCGAGGATCTCTTCTTTCCAAATACAGCTTCTTGCAAACCAGCCAGCAAATCTCGTCTATCCCCTCTTCTAATGTTCTTAATGTTTGTATGGAGGTACTATCAGTCACGGAGGAGAATACCTGAAGTAATAAAACATTAATTACAGTGACTGATGAAACGTATTCGATTGAATGAGAAAGCGAAGCGAATTAACGCTCTTAATTGAAAATAGAAGAAAAAACACTTTAAATAAAGCTTGAAACAATTTAGATATTTAAAATAATATTTAAAGATAGAAAAATTAAGTAAAAAATATTTCAAATTCTTTCAAAGTAATTGATTTTTATTTTTATTTTATGCTTAAAATACTCTAATTTATTTTTGTATTTCTAATGTTTACTGTAATCACTTCTTTTTATAAAATACTGAAAATTTAAATGCAGATAAATGCTCAAGCAATTTTCAACAGAACAGTAACATTTGCCCTACTTTACAGATAATCTAGTTTCAGTTTTCTTTCTCGTGGTATCTTACTTCTTTCTGCAGATAGTAGATATATTGGTCGAATGTCAGACTCTGCGTGCTCCGATAATGCTCCAAGCCCTTCTCTACTCCATATAAGTCCATCAATGTGCCAATATTGGCTGTCAACACCTGCAAACGAGTATCAATCATAAAAAAATATTCCTTATTCAATTACGTAAAAAAATATCTTACTTTCTAAGTGATAAAAATTTCAAAAGATCAAATGAAACATATATTCTTAATAAAATATGCCTGGAAAATAAATAAAATATGAGACATGTATGAACGACAGATTCGCCACGCCCGAACTTTTTTCGTTCCGAAATTCTTCCAGCGTTCTCACCTTCAGCTTCGACTTGGCGACCGTGTTGGTGCCGTCGGCCTGCAGCGCATGGAACGCATGCCAGATGCTGTTGGTGAGGTTTTTGAGCAGGTAGGCCATCGCGGTTGCGCGACTCGGCCGGCAGCAACAGGTGTCCCCCGTTTTCCTCTATCGCGTCCGTGCACCGCCTTTGGTGTTGGCCGACACTCGCGAGCGCATGTCTTTCGCCAAATGACCGGGAATGGCGCGCTTCACCCTCCTTCCTCGCTTCGCTCGCTCCTCACGGTGTCTACATGCTTCGCAGTCCTGTCATTCGCCACTCTCGCACTCTCGGATGACGCATATATCGTTCACGTTCAGAATCATTACGGGAGTTTAAGATAATCATTGTACGTTCCTGCACTTTCTGCCCGTTGAGCGTTTTCTCCCTCTCTCTCCCTCTCTCTCCCTCTCGCTGTTGAAAGAGTTGAGCTTACGTCTATCTCGTTTCAATCGCGAAGAATGTAATAAAGTGCAGTTCAAGCAAACACGCCGCATATATCCATAACTCCGTCTTCGTTTATCATCATTTTCTACACTTCTCCGACAGTCGATAACCTCGTTCTTTCTTTATTTGTATGAAGCCTGAACATAGGCATTTGTGGAGGTGCAAGCAGTGTAGTGTACAAGCAACGGCATAAATGCCTTCCTTCGGTTATGAGTAACGGTCGGTAACGGCAGATGGCACGACTGTGATGCGGACGGTAAAGTCACTAGATTGATAAAGTACCGCAATCCGTGGTAAAATACGTGGAATAAAAATGGCGTTGGAAGTGTACTTAGTGCAAACATGCAACTTATCAACACACTAAGTGCAATTCTACGAAGCAGCGTTGCGTTGTATCTCCATTGAGAAAGGTTACGTATTGTGATAGATGTGAAGAGAACATAATTGTGATGAAAACACCGTGTAGTTGGAATTAAAATGGCGGACGATTGCGGTACTTTATCTATCTAGTGACTTTAGTGGACGGAGGCGGCGCGGCGCACACAGGCGAATTCTTACAAATTCAAAACCTAAAATATAAAATTAAGGTGTTTCCGAAATCTAGTTTAATAAATAATGTATTGACTATCAAAGAATCATTTGCAGTTATGAACAAAAATTAACCATTGTTTTAAAAAAATGCCATTTTTAATCTGACGAGTTCATATTTTTGCGAAAATTAAAAACTTAGTTATTGTTTGTATTTTAATAACATTAAGAACTCATCGATCAAAATGATAAGAACGTGCTAATAACATAAGCATCGCCAGCGTAAACATAGTATGTATACATACTAATATATTTTTATATATATATATACTATAATATTGTTAAAGCTAAATAATAAATAATAATAATATAAAATTTATTAAGAATATTTTTCAATACATCTATTTAATATATATATAAGCAGCGTTGCGTTGTATCTCCATTGAGAAAGGTTACGTATTGTGATAGATGTGAAGAGAACATAATTGTGATGAAAACACCGTGTAGTCGGAATTAAAATGGCGGACGATTGCGGTACTTTATCTATCTAGTGACTTTAGTGGACGGAGGCGGCGCGGCGCACACAGGCGAATTCTTACAAATTCAAAACCTAAAATATAAAATTAAGGTGTTTTCGAAATCTAGTTTAATAAATAATGTATTGACTATCAAAGAATCATTTGCAGTTATGAACAAAAAT
The DNA here is from genome assembly GCF_003672135.1 of Ooceraea biroi. NCBI lineage: Eukaryota > Metazoa > Arthropoda > Insecta > Hymenoptera > Formicidae > Ooceraea > Ooceraea biroi. Next base: position 7,234,194 of record NC_039515.1, read on the forward strand.
TAACCATTGTTTTTAAAAAATGCCATTTTTAATCTGACGAGTTCATATTTTTGCAAAAATTAAAAACTAAGTTATTGTTTGTATTTTAATAACATTAAGAACTCATCGATCAAAATGATAAGAACGTGCTAATAACATAAGCATCGCCAGCGTAAACATAGTATGTATACATACTAATATATTTTTATGTATATATACTATAATATTGTTAAAGCTAAATAATAAATAATAATAATATAAAATTTATTAAGAATATTTTTCAATATATCTATTTAATATATATATAAGATATATTATATATATACAAGGTGTCTGAGACCACCCGTACATGCCGAATATTTTGATAACTGAGCGTGACAGATAAAAATGTTTTAATCAAAAGTTGTAGGGCTTTAACAATTACATGAAATGGTGATACATATTTGACCTTGACAGCAGTTATGCAGGAAGTCTCAAGGTCAACTTTAAAATCTTAAATGGAAACTCCCATTTTTTATTATATCATCTTCTTCTACCAATTAATTGGAACAACTTTTGTCTGAAACATGTTTTCTGAAAATGCCTCCATAGTGATACCAAATACTATGTTACACAAACCAATTATGAATACGTAAAAGCATTTAAAAAAAACTGAAATAGCTGTCCCAAATACGGGACAGCTATTTCAGTTTTTTTTAAATGCTTTTACGTATTCATAATTGGTTTGTGTAACATAGTATTTGGTATCACTATGGAGGCATTTTCAGAAAACATGTTTCAGACAAAAGTTGTTCCAATTAATTGGTAGAAGAAGATGATATAATAAAAAATGGGAGTTTCCATTTAAGATTTTAAAGTTGACCTTGAGACTTCCTGCATAACTGCTGTCAAGGTCAAATATGTATCACCATTTCATGTAATTGTTAAAGCCCTACAACTTTTGATTAAAACATTTTTATCTGTCACGCTCAGTTATCAAAATATTCGGCATGTACGGGTGGTCTCAGACACCCTGTATATATTTAATATATGATATATGGAAAGTTATTCAAGAAATATGTTTGAGACTGTTTCGACGTTATTAAATCTCTGGTGGCCCTGAAAAGGACCGATTTTTGGCCCTGAAAAATAATATATATTACTGCAGATAATGCGAGTTAGTCGCATACAGTGATGACAGCCTCATTGTTTGCGAGTAAAGGTCGTTCTACATTAGACGCAAGCAAGCAATCGCATGAACGTAAGCTGCACTACTTCCGATCGTAAACTGCTCGCAAGCAGCAGTCACAAAGTTTGGTCAAATTTGACATTTGCGTCTCTGCGATTTGCAATAACCTGAGCGTCGAACTTTGTTATCATGGCAACTATATGATATAATCCCAGCAAACACAAAGTAACAGGTAATATACATGTTAGTTATAATTTCCCACTCAACAATGTAATTGTTACATAACACGTATGTTATGTTGTATTTATATTAATGAGTGGGAAATTATAACTAACATGTATATTACCTGTTACTTTGTGTTTGCTGGGATAAGACTCGTGCGACTTGCGATTAATGTGCATGTGGTCAATCGCTTGCGACTAATGTAGAACAACCTTTACGCAGCCTCGAAAAGAAGAAATAAGCAGGGAGAGTTCCGGCTTCTCTCGACGACGACGTTTTGTTTATAACATCACTGGACTCGCGTATCGTTTATATACCCAACGGGGTGTGTCGATGCGAACCAATGAAATGCATATAACGAATTCTTCAATTCCTATTGGCGATTAATTAGCGAGTCCAATGTTACGATTTCACGGAAAAACAATGCACAATCTGAAAATGAGCCGCAGCGCTTCCCGCAAATCGTATAAATACAACTCGCGGGATGCGTTTTATCTTGTGACTTATTGCAGGTGCGCGTTAAGTCGTGTTTAAAAATTTGTGCCCCGAGGTGAGAGGTCGCATAGTGGGACAGTGGCAAGCTAGAAGATGAGTAGCAGATATTGCTGCTGATATTCCATGTTCCACAAAGACAGTACGCACGTGGATACAGCGGTATGCTGAAGGCGGTGATCATGCATTGCATGATCGCCGACCACGACGGACGACACGGGACGAAGACGAAAATCTCGTCGCTTCAATGCAACAACGGCCTTTTGGCACAGTTGCAGAAGCCATCCAGACTGCGGACGTCGACATATCGGACAGGACTGCAAGACGACGACTAAACGAAGCCGGACTTCACTGCTATCGTCCAGCTCACAAAATTCCGTTGACTCCTGAACATCGGGAGCAACGTGTCGCGTTTGCTTTGGACAGCTTGGCGACAAGCCGTGAGAAATGGGAGGCCACGATCTGGACCGATGAAAAGGTCTTTGTATCGTGTACCGACCGTCAACCTCACGTATGGCGATTACGTGATCAACGGTTGAATCCTAATCATGTTGTGCCTATCCACAGAAGTGGAAGGATTTCCTGTGCAACGTGGGGCTGGATTTCTGGCGCTACAATCGGAGAGCTGGTGGACATTCCCACACGCATGAACTCTGCGCAGTACATTCGCATACTGGAAGAAGTATTTCTTCCGTCGGTACGTGAAATCTACCCCGCAGAAGACAGGCCAGTTATTCGATTAGCGCAGGATAATTCTAGTGTCCATTCATCGCGGGAAACACAAGCATGGTTTCGGAATCATCCGGAGATTCATTTGATCCAATGGCCTACTCGTTCGCCAGATCTAAATTTGATCGAAAATGTTTGGGCACAAATGGTTCAACGATGGGAACCAAGAAGGGAGAGGACGACAGCAGCGTTAGCCGCCCATGCGAGAGAAGTCTGGGAAGAACTTCAGTTTCAACCCGACTTCCTCGCAAATTTGATTGATTCCTAATCGACTCAATCAAGTTATCGATCGTGACGGATACTGGACTGATTACTGACTGACGGACTATTCACTATCGACCTCTTTACCGGAAAAAATCGGTCCTTTTCAGGGCCACCAGAGATTTAATAACGTCGAAACAGTCTCAAACATATTTCTTGAATAACTTTCCATATATCATATATTAAATATATATATATAATATATCTTATATATATATATTAAATAGATATATTGAAAAATATTCTTAATAAATTTTATATTATTATTATTTATTATTTAGCTTTAACAATATTATAGTATATATACATAAAAATATATTAGTATGTATACATACTATGTTTACGCTAGCGATACTTATGTTATTAGCACGTTCTTATCATTTTGATCGATGAGTTCTTAATGTTATTAAAATACAAACAATAACTTAGTTTTTAATTTTTACAAAAATATGAACTCGTCAGATTAAAAATGGCATTTTTTTAAAACAATGGTTAATTTTTGTTCATAACTGCAAATGATTCTTTGATAGTCAATACATTATTTATTAAACTAGATTTCGGAAACACCTTAATTTTATATTTTAGGTTTTGAATTTGTAAGAATTCGCCTGTGTGCGCCGCGCCGCCTCCGTCCACTAAAGTCACTAGATAGATAAAGTACCGCAATCGTCCGCCATTTTAATTCCGACTACACGGTGTTTTCATCACAATTATGTTCTCTTCACATCTATCACAATACGTAACCTTTCTCAATGGAGATACAACGCAACGCTGCTTATATATATATTAAATAGATGTATTGAAAAATATTCTTAATAAATTTTATATTATTATTATTTATTATTTAGCTTTAACAATATTATAGTATATATACATATATATAGTATATATACATAAAAATATATTAGTATGTATACATACTATGTTTACGCTGGCGATGCTTATGTTATTAGCACGTTCTTATCATTTTGATCGATGAGTTCTTAATGTTATTAAAATACAAACAATAACTTAGTTTTTAATTTTTGCAAAAATATGAACTCGTCAGATTAAAAATGGCATTTTTTAAAAACAATGGTGAATTTTTGTTCATAACTGCAAATGATTCTTTGATAGTCAATACATTATTTATTAAACTAGATTTCGAAAACACCTTAATTTTATATTTTAGGTTTTGAATTTGTAAGAATTCGCCTGTGTGCGCCGCGCCGCCTCCGTCCACTAAAGTCACTAGATAGATAAAGTACCGCAATCGTCCGCCATTTTAATTCCAACCACACGGTGTTTTCATCACAATTATGTTTTCTTCACATCTATCAGAATATGTAACCTTTCTCAATGGAGATACAACGCAACGCTGCTTCGTAGAATTGCACTTAGTGTGTTGATAAGTTGCATGTTTGCACTAAGTACACTTCCAACGCCATTTTTATTCCACGTATTTTACCACGGATTGCGGTACTTTATCAATCTAGTGACTTTACCGTCCGCATCACAGTCGTGCCATCTGCCGTTACCGACCGTTACTCATAACCGAAGGAAGGCATTTATGCCGTTGCTTGTACCGACTGGCGAAAGTTACTGAACTGACCCGCGAAAATTGAAATGAGTTTGTTTTCTAGATGTCGCGGTTGCGGGTCATGGAATTGATTGAATGGCTGTGACGTGAGGAGTAAATAAGTGCGTAAATAATTTCGCATGTGTTTCCTCGCAAAAGAAGAAATTAATATGTAATTAATTAATTACTGTGATTAGTAATTTTTGGCGGATAACGCTTTCCGATTAGCGACCAAGATGAGCGTGAGAAGATATATTCACCCGAGAAACAAGTACAAAACACCGCCAGATTACAAGAAACTCGCGATCAAATACCCGAAATTTCGCCAAATTGCAATCACGGTAAGTGAAATGTCTCTTATTACTGAAATTCGACAAATATAAGTCATGTAATGCAGACGTAAGATCTAAAATCCTACTGTGAATGCTAAGTGCGATTTAGGTTAGATAATGGAAACCTTATAAAAACATGAAAATGTAAGCGAACATATAGATATACTTTTGTATTTATTTGTTTTCTTTTTTCCTTTTCCTAGTATTTTACAATATTTCTAATTAATCTATTTATTATTACAATTAAAGTGTAAATGCAAGTAGATATTTAAATACTTGGATTGTTCAACTAATTTTAAGCATGGGCCTGATAATATTGTAATGCAGCTTCTTATGTACAATATAAATGATATTTTATTATCTTCATTTAATATGAAGATAATAAAATATGATAATATGAAGAATTAATATAAAATCATTGGTATAAGTTACTCATTATAAATATATGAATGATGTAACAGCCTATGTTATTAAAACAATCTACAAATAATAAAAAAATTATTATCAAATTTTATATTGTGCTAATTATCTAGGATCTCGCAGGAAGAGTCAGAATAGATTTTCAAAATGAGAAGAGCCTGCGTACGCTCACGGAGACACTATTAATGCATGATTTTGGTCTACTCGTACGCATACCACCAGACAAATTGAATCCCACAATCACGCTACGCATGAATTATATTCTGTGGATTGAGGACTTGATGAACCATCTCAAATTGAAAATGGATAAGGTCACAGGTATTGACATCGGTAGGTATAAGACTGCAATTTTGAAGGCATGAATAAAGTCCTATAGAGCAAAAGCTGAAAAGGAAAAGCGAGAGTTAAAAAGAAATTAATTAATGTAGAAATAACGAGCTTTAAGGCAATTAAAATATCTTTTAATATGATACACCAACAAAATAGCCTTTTGAAATGTTTTCCAGAGTGAAGTAGTGAAGTTCTGATATTACTAGTCATCTTTATCGTAATTTTTCTGTGTATTTAATATCACAGCACCTCCGATTGCTTGAGATTTTATAGCAAATGTCTTAAACAGGAACGGGAGCAACTTGCATATACGCTTTATTGCTTGCAAAAATCTACGGTTGTCATATGATTGGCACAGAAGTGGATGAAGCCAGTGTGGAACACGCGCGGGATTGCATACAAGGGAACAATTTAGAAAATTTAATTAAAGGCAAGTCAACTAAGAATTTTTAACTTTTCTTTTACCGAAACATTCATCGATAGCTTCAATATCTTCTTCTCTACTTTATGCCTTTGATCTGATGTGCCCTTGAAGTAAAATTTGCGATATAGTGATTACAGTGAACGCTGGTAGAATTTTTAAAGACGTGATCGAGAGTAACGACGCTTACGATTTTTCGATGTGCAACCCACCGTTCTTCGAGAGCGCTGACGATGACGCTGAGAGAATCGCGAAGGCTTTGCCACCAAGAAACGCGTCTACCGGGAACGCTAGTGAATTGAAGACCGTTGGTGGCGAGTGGGCATTCGTAGCTCAAATGATCGACGAGAGTATCGAGCTGAGAGATCGCATAAAGGTCTACAGCACGATGGTCGGCAGGAAAACTGACTTGATGCGTCTCAAGCAGGAAATAGTGTCGAGAGGTACGACGAATGTGACATGGACGGAATTCTGCCAGGGTCATACGACGAGGTGAGCAGGGAAACTTATTAAGTTATTAGGGGTGTGATTTAGTTTTGAGGGCTCTTTTTGCTCAAAAACGCATGTATTTAAGTATGATAATGAATGAATACCTTAATCAAAATATTTTCCTTCCTTTTCTATAACTTTTTCCCATCTTTCTGGCAAGAGATGGATTCCACCACGATAAAATGACTCTTCTGTTGAGTTGATCCATTCGTCGACGCATTTTCGCGCTTCTTCGAAATTATGAAAGTGTGTATCCTCTAAAGCGTGTTGCATCGACCGGAACAAATAATAATCGCATGGAGAATACGCGGGGTGCGGTAAGACTTCCCATTCGAGCTCTAATAGTGTTTGTTCCACTGATAACGCAACGTGAGGTCGAGCGTTGTCACGAAGAAGAATCACTTTCCGTCGTTTACTCGCAATTGGTGGTCGTTTTTGGTCCAATGCTTGCTTCGACTTGTACAATTGGTGTCGATAACGATCAGCCGTGACAGTCTCGTGTGGATTTAACAGCTCATAGTACACTATCCCACCAAATACAGAGCATTACTTTTCAACCGTGAATATTGCGTCTCGGAGTGGATGTTGATGGTTCGCCTGGATCCACCCATGATTTTCTGCGTTTCGGATTATCAAAATAGATCCACTTTTCATCCCCAGTAACAATCCGAGACAAAAGACTCTTCTTTTTTTGCCTGGCGATCAACGAAATGCAAATGTTCAACCGGTTCGCAATCGCACTTTCCGATAATTGATGTCGAACCCATTTCCCTTCTTTCTGAATTTTTCCCATTTCATGTAAATGTTTGGTAACTGTCGTACGATCAACATTTAATGCTCTGGCAAGAGATGGATTCCACGACGATAAAATGACTCTTCTTTTCAGTTGATCCATTCGTCGACGAATTTTCGCGCTTCTTCGAAATTATGAAAGTGTGTATCCTCTAAAGCGTGTTGCATCGACCGGAACAAATAATAATCGCATGGAGAATACGCGGGGTGCGGTAAGACTTCCCATTCGAGCTCTAATAGTGTTTGTTCCACTGATAACGCAACGTGAGGTCGAGCGTTGTCACGAAGAAGAATCACTTTCCGTCGTTTACTCGCAATTGGTGGTCGTTTTTGGTCCAATGCTTGCTTCGACTTGTACAATTGGTGTCGATAACGATCAGCCGTGACAGTCTCATGTGGATTTAACAGCTCATAGTACACTATCCCACCAAATACAGAGCATTACTTTTCAACCGTGAATATTGCGTCTCGGAGTGGATGTTGATGGTTCGCCTGGATCCACCCATGATTTTCTGCGTTTCGGATTATCAAAATAGATCCACTTTTCATCCCCAGTAACAATCCGAGACAAAAGACTCTTCTTTTTTTGCCTGGCGATCAACGAAATGCAAATGTTCAACCGGTTCGCAATGGCACTTTCCGGTAATTGATGTCGAACCCATTTCCCTTCTTTCTGAATTTTTCCCGTTTCATGTAAATGTTTGGTAACTGTCGTACGATCAACATTTAATGCTCTGGCAAGAGATGGATTCCACGATGATAAAATGACTCTTCTTTTCAGTTGATCCATTCGTCGACGAATTTTCGCACTTCTTCCAAATTATGAAAGTGTGTATCCTCTAAAGCGTGTTGCATCGACCGGAACAAATAATAATCGCATGGAGAATACGCAGGGTGCGGTAAGACTTCCCATTCGAGCTCTAATAGTGTTTGTTCCACTGATAACGCAACGTGAGGTCGAGCGTTGTCACGAAGAAGAATCACTTTCCGTCGTTTACTCGCAATTGGTGGTCGTTTTTGGTCCAATGCTTGCTTCGACTTGTACAATTGGTGTCGATAACGATCAGCCGCGACAGTCTCGTGCGGATTTAACAGCTCATAGTACACTATCCCACCAAATACAGAGCATTACTTTTCAACCGTGAATATTGCGTCTCGGAGTGGATGTTGATGGTTCGCCTGGATCCACCCATGATTTTCTGCGTTTCGGATTATCAAAATAGATCCACTTTTCATCCCCAGTAACAATCCGAGACAAAAGACTCTTCTTTTTTTGCCTGGCGATCAACGAAATGCAAATGTTCAACCGGTTCGCAATGGCACTTTCCGATAATTGATGTCGAACCCATTTCCCTTCTTTCTGAATTTTTCCCATTTCATGTAAATGTTTGGTAACTGTCGTACGATCAACATTTAATGCTCTGGCAAGAGATGGATTCCACGACGATAAAATGACTCTTCTTTTCAGTTGATCCATTCGTCGACGAATTTTCGCGCTTCTTCGAAATTATGAAAGTGTGTATCCTCTAAAGCGTGTTGCATCGACCGGAACAAATAATAATCGCATGGAGAATACGCGGGGTGCGGTAAGACTTCCCATTCGAGCTCTAATAGTGTTTGTTCCACTGATAACGCAACGTGAGGTCGAGCGTTGTCACGAAGAAGAATCACTTTCCGTCGTTTACTCGCAATTGGTGGTCGTTTTTGGTCCAATGCTTGCTTCAACTTGTACAATTGGTGTCGATAACGATCAGCCGTGACAGTCTCGTGTGGATTTAACAGCTCATAGTACACTATCCCACCAAATACAGAGCATTACTTTTGAACCGTGAATATTGCGTCTCGGAGTGGATGTTGATGGTTCGCCTGGATCCACCCATGATTTTCTGCGTTTCGGATTATCAAAATAGATCCACTTTTCATCCCCAGTAACAATCCGAGACAAAAGACTCTTCTTTTTTTGCCTGGCGATCAACGAAATGCAAATGTTCAACCGGTTCGCAATCGCACTTTCCGATAATTGATGTCGAACCCATTTCCCTTCTTTCTGAATTTTTCCCATTTCATGTAAATGTTTGGTAACTGTCGTACGATCAACATTTAATGCTCTGGCAAGAGATGGATTCCACGACGATAAAATGACTCTTCTTTTCAGTTGATCCATTCGTCGACGAATTTTCGCGCTTCTTCGAAATTATGAAAGTGTGTATCCTCTAAAGCGTGTTGCATCGACCGGAACAAATAATAATCGCATGGAGAATACGCGGGGTGCGGTAAGACTTCCCATTCGAGCTCTAATAGTGTTTGTTCCACTGATAACGCAACGTGAGGTCGAGCGTTGTCACGAAGAAGAATCACTTTCCGTCGTTTACTCGCAATTGGTGGTCGTTTTTGGTCCAATGCTTGCTTCAACTTGTACAATTGGTGTCGATAACGATCAGCCGTGACAGTCTCGTGTGGATTTAACAGCTCATAGTACACTATCCCACCAAATACAGAGCATTACTTTTGAACCGTGAATATTGCGTCTCGGAGTGGATGTTGATGGTTCGCCTGGATCCACCCATGATTTTCTGCGTTTCGGATTATCAAAATAGATCCACTTTTCATCCCCAGTAACAATCCGAGACAAAAGACTCTTCTTTTTTTGCCTGGCGATCAACGAAATGCAAATGTTCAACCGGTTCGCAATGGCACTTTCCGGTAATTGATGTCGAACCCATTTCCCTTCTTTCTGAATTTTTCCCGTTTCATGTAAATGTTTGGTAACTGTCGTACGATCAACATTTAATGCTCTGGCAAGTTCTGAAGTGGATTATGTTGGATTTTCGTGCAATAATGCTTGCAAATCTGCATTTTCAAGCTTTCTTGGTTGTCCCGAGCGTTCTGTGTCCTTCACATCAGTATCGCCACTTTTAAAGCGTCTAAACCAGTATTCACGCGTCTTAATTGATGGGGCATAATCACCATAAGTTTCCACAAGAATTCTATAACCGTCAGCCGCAGTTTTCTTTTGATTAAAAAACAAAAGCAACGCGTGTCGAAAATGCTGTTTCGGAAGTTGCGTTTTTACGATGATATAAACACGACTTTTATTGCATCTATTGCTATAATGCTACTAAATGTCATGGATAATGTCAACACTGTAAGAAAAACAACAGTTATCGGAAACAGCTATTGGAACAAACTGACACTACAGCCATCTGTTGCAAAACCCTCAAAACTAAATCACACTCCTAATAATAGACTCTTACGTTGCGTTCGAATTTTTAGTTGCATTATCAAGTTTACAAGATGAAAAATTGCTTGTTTGCCCAACAGGTGGGGCTTGGCTTGGAGTTTCCTGCCGAGAAGCGTCGTGGATCTCACCACGGCACCCGTTATCAGAAAAAGTGGAAAATCCATAGTGCAATCCGTAAAGAATACCTTGAAGAAGGAGACTTCGATAACGTTTCCAATAGGGGATGAATTCTCATGCATGGACGACTTGATTAGTTTTTTAACAACAACAGTGAAACAGTTGAACGTAACGCATCACTTTTCATCATTGTTATTAATTATTAATTTTTTTATTCAATTAGCTGTGATGCTCAACTTTAATTTGTTTATTCTCAGGTTACACTGTACCGGATACCGGTTTGCAAAGACAGTTTCAACGGTTGGATGTGTCGAATAGTTGCCAAGGAAAAGTCGTGGGAGCATGCACGCAGGAAGCGGCGTTTAGCCTTGAGGCAAACCGCGCCAAAGAGATTGGACGACGGGGGTGGCAAATGCATCGAAGAAACTGTGAATGATAAAGATACGTCGGACGCAATCGCGGAAGGACCTAACGATACTGGACAGGCTAATAAAAATTCAGATGCAACATCGACAATAATCACGGTTGAGGGAAATAATGCGGAAGGTGCGAGTGACGAAAGTTCTGAGGAAAAGGTACTCGATGAGCGCATTCCCGTGCTCACTTGCAAGCTCTGCGTAGAGACCAGGAGCTCGGAATGCGACGAGGACGACGTATTCAGGATATGGATGGTCTACGAGAACGGGAGCGGCGGTCTGGATGCTTTGCACTCATTGCGGCAATATTTGATAAATCGGTTGGGCGTGCGGGGAAAGATTCTCGATAATTCCTCGAAAGATAGCAAGAAACAAAGAAGGAAAAAAGCAAGGAAGGACGTCGCAGGTACAAGTTTCGCCGTTCCTACCGCGCGACCTCGGACAGTTGATGAAGATTCGTCGAGAAAAGGCGACACGGGTAGCTCCGATGATCGTTGAAGCGAGATGCTGCGCGCTACACACGAAATGATCTATTTTGTGCAACACGCGTTGAAGGAAGAGAGTTCAGGAATTGGTTTTTTATGGGACTCTCCATCCTGGACCCTTTCCCGCTCCGGTGGAGATGGACTGATGTACATACATAAACCGATAAATATGTAAACCAAGTCTGTAACTTCTTTTATTTGTATGATAGACCTTTTATAATCGTATTACTAGCACTCTCCTCCTTACGGTACAATTTCGCTAACAAGTGCAACGTCATAATTCATTATAATCACTATTACCGATATTATTGCGAAGATGAATCCGTCGGCAGACGGCGATAGAGATCGTGTCACGCGATACGTAACCTGATGCAATTATGATATCATCATCAATCATCATCGGTATCATCGACCGATCTCGACTGTTTATTCGGCTATCGGCTTTTACTATATATATATTGCGAAAGATTGCTGGTGCTCTTTTTCTCAGGCCTAAAAATCTCGCTCGAGAGTCTACGAGTAGTTTTGCAACAAAATGGCTATTTTCAGCGCTATTTCCTTACGGTCAAAAATCTCGCGGCTACTATCCCTATTACTACTTGTAGATTATCGGTAATCGCGACTTACTCACCGAATGCGGCGAGAGATTTAACAAACACGCGAAGCGAACAAAAATTCTTAATGATAATAGTTCGGTAACAATCGATCCTCGCTTGCTTACGATCCTACGACTATAATGACGAGACCTGAAACTCGACTACTCGACAGTCGCGGTGACTCGATCAAAGATTGTCGGTCACTTCGTCCACGTTGAACATGATCGGATAACAATCGGGGCTGGGTCGTTAGGCTTTTAGAGCAGTTTTCTGCACGTACAGTACATTTATAATACGTGTATACAGGGTGTTTCCTCTAACTGTAGCACTTAGAATATCTCTGCTTCCTTTGATGATATGAAAAAAGTCAAAGGACGAAAATGTTCGATTCAAAGAGACTAGTACTCCGGTAAGAAAATTATTTTTTTTAATGTGACCTTTCACAAGATATCAAGGTCATGAACATTTTTTTAAATGAGATGGTATATTTTCCTTAACGAATGATGTAGCTTGTAAAAAAACAAATTCAACCATACAGAATACGTTGACCTTCAAATGACTTTGAACCACAAAAATCATGTTTAGGAAAAGAAACTATTTATTGTATGTATAACTACAAAGATATACCTTTTTTACAGATGTTCGAAATGATCACCGTTTACTTCCATACACTTTCGATGAATAAACGATTGTTTTACGTTTTTGAGAGATTCCGGAGTAATTGCGGTGCACGCACGCTGAATTCTTTCTCGCATATCTCCAGGTGTTGTCGGAATATCGCGATAAACTTCATTTGCACGGAACATACTCAACGAACCATTTCCTGATCGCTGGATCGGACGTGGTGGAAGAATTTCTTGGCCGGCTCGATCATCAGATCTTACGCCTCTTGATTTTTTTCTTTGGGGGCACCTAAAAAATGAAGTTTATCGCGATATTCCGACAACACCTGAAGATATGCGAGAAAGAATTCAGCGTGCGTGCACCGCAATTACTCCGGAATCTCTCAAAAACGTAAAACAATCGTTTATTCATCGAATTCGAAAGTGTATGGAAGTAAACGGTGACCATTTCGAACATCTGTAAAAAAGGTATATCTTTGTAGTTATACATACAATAAATAGAGTTTCTTTTCCTAAACGTGATTTTTGTGGTTCAAAGTCATTTGAAGGTCACCGTATTCTGTATGGTTGAATTTGTTTTTTTACAAGCTATATCATTTCGTTAAGGAAAATATACCATCTCATTTAAAAAAATGTTCATGACCTTGATATCTTGTGAAAGGTCACATTAAAAAAAATAATTTTCTTACCGGAGTACTAGACTCTTTGAATCGAACAATTTTCGTCCTTTGACTTTTTTCATATCATCAAAGGAAGCAGAGATATTCTAAGTGCTACAGTTAGAGGAAACACCCTGTATAATACGTATAAAACATATAAGTATTGTACTTCACGTATTATACCTGCCCAACCCTGATAACAACGGCTATTCGCTACATCGTACTCTTATCATCACCATTCTCGAGACGGCGGAAGTGTTGAGGGTGCATCCTGCACCTTTACATTAATTAAGAATAAAAGCCCGAATGAAATCCGAGAATGTTAATAAAAGTAAGAGGAAGCTCTTCCACACGAACTTCTACACTATGACGAGAGATGGTGGATTATATTTGCATTGGATCACGCTTTTAGTATACCAACGCTTTATCTGTTTTTCTTATTATTGGTGATAATTAAAATGGAATAACGAGGGTGGCACAGAGACAGCACGGAATCTCGCCAGAAAAAAAAAAGAGAAAGACGTACCGTCATGGACGGCAAGGTCGACAAGGCACGCAAAGATCATTTTACGCACTCCGACTTGGACTTTTTGTCCACGACGGTACGATCATAAAAGTAGTACAAGGAAGAAACTACTTCGAGTTTCGGAGTTACGAATTTCTGATCGCATTTTAAACACTTCCGCACCAGGAGCGCCAAGGGGAACCACGCGCTGGCTGGCAGGACGATGAACGTGTTGGTGCAGGATTGAGTCGAAGGCGGTAATATCGATCTCACCAGTGCTCGTGTCGAAGAACAGGAGGCGCGCCGTCACCGTGTTGAGTCAAGGGGAGCGCAAGAAGCTGCAAATGGAGAAGAAGCACTAGATAAAGGCGAGTCTGATACCGCGCAGCGTACTGCAAGGTCCCCACACGAAGATCACTGGTGTCGCGAAGAAGTAGGCGACGGTAGCAACCGACTTGTCGCCTTGTCGTGGATGTAGCGACGTGCCACCGCATCCTCTTGGCAACTTAATAAAAAGAGCGCGCCGCGAACTCGCTTCAGTCTAAGGGTGCTATCACGCGTTCTTTTTATCGAGTTGCCAAGAGGATGCGGCAGCACGTCGCTACAGCCACGAAAGTGTTGGCGACCGATCCTATGGGCATCGTTGTGGAACACGAGGAAAGAACGTTCTTTGGTGTGCCTAAGACTGGTGTCGGAAGAGCGTGACACGCGTTGTGCCGTTTAGCTTCGAGGCGCGTAACAAAGATCCGCAAACGAAGAGGGAGCAGCGATCGAGGTCCATGGATCGGTTGCCATCGACACGACGAACAATTTGAACTTTTAGAAAAATGATCGCGCAAATCCGTAACACGCTCACGTTGGGGACTAAAACGACGACATGGCACCTTTGTTTGTCTATTATGTACACTCGGTTATTACAACGTGTGTGAGCGTGTGCGCGTTTCGCGTGCGAATTCCATCGCTGTTGAATAATCAACGCTCCTGCCATTTAGCAAGCATGCAATGCATCGACGACGACGACGACGACTCTGCGTCTCGTTTCGTTTCTTCTCGGGTCTCGTGCAGCCCGACTGCGTGCGAGCACAGTCAAAAAGCACGACGAAAACAGTGCAAGTATATATCACGTGTACATACGCGACGATCCTCGATCTCGCGCGAAGTCGTCTTTCACGGAAGGAGAGAGGGAGGACAGGCTTAAAAATGAAAAAGGAAAGACTACTAAGGTTTCTTCGCCGACGTGCGAAAGGCTCAGCTCTCCGCCGCGACAATTGGCTCCAACGCGTCTGCTTTGTCGGCCTCCAGCTTCTTCGTCTCCGCTGGCTCAACCTTCACCGTCTCCTCTTCTATCGTAGACGTCTTGATCTCTTGGTCGGCTTTCTTATCATCCTTTTTGTCCTCGTTCTTGTCTTCTTTCTTGATATCTTTCTCGGTGATCTTCAGGGTCGTCTCGCTGCCGTCCGGCGACTGTTCCTTTTGCCGCTTCTCAATCTCCGCCTTGAAATTGTCGATGTCTTGCTGGCTGATTTGCACGAAGAGGATACCGTTGATGACATTGAGCATGTCCAGCACCGAGCCCATGCTGGGCGGCTGCACCTGAATCGGCGGCAGGCTCACGCCCGACTTGCCCGTGTAGATCTCGTTCATCTTCTTCTGCAGCACAACCGCCTGCTGGGTCAGATGACGTAGGCAGTCGCTGCTCTCCTTCGTCTTCTCATGCTCCTCGCCGAGTTGCTGCTTGTATATCGCGTACGTCTCCTTCTCGTTGTTCAGCGCCGCGCGGAAGTCGCCCATGCATGACTGCGTGCGCGCCACCAGATGATACGACACCGCGACTTTCAGCGAACGCGGACCGTGGTAACGCAGGTTCAGCGCTAGCGCATGCTCCAGGAAGCGCAGCGATAGTTCATATTCGCCGACCGCGTGCAAGATGAGAGAAATGTTGCTCTGAAAGAATCAAGGATGATGTCGCGATTTAAAACTTTATACTGGTTTAAAACGTATGAAATTTATTGCGTAAAAATGTTGGTAAACTTACGTCGAGAAGGGCAACTTCCGGATGATCCTCGCCGCAAACTAAGAGCGCCAGGTAACGCGCCCTGTACAATAATCTTAATGATACGGATACCTGCCCGTTAGCGAAGGAATATAAGGCGAGATGTATCTATGAACGGAAAACAACGAGTTAGTTAATAATTATGCACTCTTTCAGGCAATATTATTATTTAAAAAATAATAGGACAATTACTTTTTTTAAATATAATTTTCATTATTTTTTCTGCATCTTTAGAGAATTTTTAGAACACTTTTATTTTATAACATTATGATTAACTGTGACTGCTATATATTTTTAAATAATTACTTGCAAATATGACTTACGTATTCTGTGATGGTATAGGGATGATCAATTCCGTTGACCCTCTCCGACATTAGAGCAGCTTTTTGTTGAGTACCGAGCGCCTCTGCGTGATCACCCATTATATAATTCAACCTTGCCAGCATTCTAAGGCATTGCGCTATTTCAGGATGCATAGCACCGTAAACGTTATTCAGAAGGTTCAGTGCTTCACTAATTAGTTCATATCCATCCTTCAAATATCCCTGTTGTATCTTACTCTGACCAGTGGTATAAAAATTATACGCGTCGCTAGCCTAAAAGAATCAACGTAAAAGATTAATTCACTTCTCCAACATTGAAATCTCTATTCTAACTAAATTGTACTCTTTAGATTCCTGAGTACAACATTCAAATATTGATCTTAATTAAAAGTTAATTAAAAATTCTTCGGAGAATCTTAATTCTCCAAATTGTAGAATCTCGATTTTTTAACATTTATTAGTTCAGTAAATTTGAAATTGTTTTTATTAAATTCTTTTTTCTGAAATTCAGGGCTTAAAAAAGAGTCGAAGTTGTAGCAACCGCTTTCTTCTTATTTACTCGGAAGTGGCGACTTACTCTGGGATTGATATGCTTGACGACGGGGAAGATGTTTATTATGTCCTCCTCAAAGAAGGTCGCTCGGTTCTTGTTCTCGAAGTTGTACTCGCGCTGCAGTATCTGTATGCCCGTCTTGATGCAGAAACCGCGTAGCAGCGAAATCTTTTGCAGATGGAAGTGCTCTATCGTCGCGTCCAGGGATTCCGGGCACGGCGTCTCCCAGTCGTAATAGGCTTTCAAATCTGCTTTGATCTGCTGCCACAACGATCTTGGTGTCAGCGAGGCCCATTCTACCTCGGACTGTTGCGGCCCGTTGCTCCTGCCTTTACGTTTGTTGCGACGTTTCGCGGTCTTGCTCTGCAGCTCTTCAAGATTTTGCTGCGGATGAATGATCTGCGCCGAGCACAGTAAACAATTCAGAAAATGACTGACAGCCGCGGACAGGCTCATCAACTCCGTACCCTGCATGTAGGAGGTGAAGACGTGCTTGGCCGATCTCAAGATCAGTTCCGACACGGCGATGCGATGCAGGTACTGCAGCTGCGGCACCGCGGCCAGCATGGCAGCCAATTTACCGAGATAGCGAACGTTGATGCCTCGGCCGTGCAGAGCCTCCACCAGCGTGCTGCCGTCCATAGCGGCCGCTGTGTGATCCAGACACTCCCGGATAAACGTTGGTAATTGCACCATAAGCAGAAAGTCCGCGGCATCCTTCACCAGCTGCTTCTGCTTCTTCAAATCGGCTCCGTTGGCGTCGGGATGCTCGACGCCGGGCGAGAACACATCCGGGTTAAATCTAACGTCGAACTCGGCGTCTCGTAGACTGCCCACCGCCAACGCAGCGCCGCGTACGATCTCCTTTGTGCTTTCTTCCAGCTCCTGCTTCTCGCCGCCCGTGATCGAGTCAGTGATGCTCTCAACGATCTTCTTGGCCTCGTCGGCTTCTATCAGCGACTGAGCGCAATCCTCCTTGTTACTGTCGACGGTCGCGATTGTCGAGTCTTCTTTTTTGTCCTCCTTCGTCGCTTCCTTCTCCTTTTGAGACCTTCTAGCTGACGTGAGTTGTTGCAGATGCACCGCAGCGTGTTTGATGAATTGAACGTATCTAGCTTCGACGAAGGAGTCTATTAGCTCCTGGCGCAGACAAGCCAGCTTGTGCTTGTGTTCGACTGGGAATCCTAAGGCACGCGCCTCCTTGCTCAACTCCACTCCTTCGAGTTTCAGGAAATTTACATCAGGAGGGAAGGTCCTTAATAAATCCAGCACGTAGTGCCGCGAATCGTTACCGATGATACCCTTGCACTCCACGCTGCTGCAGAGCTCAATCTCCTCGCCAGCGTCGTTGATCACCTTGTGCGGCAAAATCTTCAATTGGTGACCAGCTTTGTTCAGCAGTTCGAGGTACTTGGGATGCGTGAGAACCGTTTTCCCGAAGTCGATCGACCCGTAGACCACCGATTGTTCTTGCTCGCGTTCCAATATACCCGGTATGATGGATTGTGCGGTGACGCGGTAACCCCTGTAATCGATGACAACGGTGCCGAGGGTGTAGAGACCGGGCAAATCCACGGCCGCGTATACGCGAACACCCTGTAGATCGTTGCGCGGCGCGACGAACGCCGCGGCGTCGCCGCCCAGCTCCTTGTAATGATCGCGCACGTCGAAGCCCAGAGAAAAGAAGATGTTATTCCAGATGAACATCTGCATCTTGGCCTCCTCGCCGGGATTGATCGCCATCACGTTACCGTCGATCACCGCCATCGCGCCGCGGGTCGCAGCGGCAACGAAGTCGCTGTGCACCTTGAAGATCGCACGCTCCCGCAGGAGTCTCTCGGGCAGATTCTTGCGCGGTAATTCCCTCGTCGTCTGCAACTCCTCGTTCCAGTCGCGAGTTTGGCCGGGGATGTGTTCCTCGTATCCCAACTTCGAGGAGAAAGTGTCCTCCGCGCGAATCGCGTCGATCGTATGCTCGATTTGCGGTGCGCTCCACGCATAGAGCTGATACGGTGTGGCGACTCGTTCGAACGGATGCCTCTGAGTTCTACGCCTTTGCATCGCGGCGAACCCGCGCTTGAACGCCGGACTGAGCTGATTCAGTAGCTCGATCAAGCTGTGGCACAAATGGCTGGGAGTGGCCGGTTTCGGATTAAACACCTCTTTGGTTGACTGGTTAACGAAGAAGCCTCTGGCGCAAGCGGTCAGATAATATTGCTTATCCTCCAGCGTGACCACGTGCAAGTATATTAAATCGCCGTGGAGCTTCCTGTGACCGGGCGGTGGATTCCAGCCTGACGTTGTTAAGACCTGAGAAAAGAAAAGAGCTCGAAATTATGCCATCTTTCATATAAAAGATAGAATCTGATATGAAATTCTTGAAATGAGAAGCAATGTTACCTTGTTACTTCTGAGTTATTAATTATACAATTCATTAACTTCAATTAATTTCCTCAAAAAATAAAATTTAACTATATATTATTAATATATCTTGATTCCTAGACGTAAAAAGTCTTTTAAAATCTATCATTCAAAATAATAAAGGCTTTTTCTACGTTTTAAAAGAATCTTTCATCTTCTTCTTTAAAGACCAAAATACTATCATGACAACTGATAAACAGGTTTAAAGATCACGGACTAACTTTAAGACATGGTGGGCACTTCTGCTCCTTCGCTTGCGGCTGCAGAGGCAGCAGGGGCCTATCCTTGCTACCGGGTATAATATAATCGGGCGGGGTGCAATCGACCGAGTCTGCTCGGGTCTTCTTCTTCTCCAGGATGTCACCGTTCGTGAAGACATTAAGAAACGACAGACTGCTACATTCGACGCCGTTGTAAGCATCCGCGGGATCTACAGATTTCAGCAGGTCGCGCACGTGTCGCACATGTATACGCGCCTCCCGCATTGTGTATGGTTCCTCCACTACTTTGATGATCGAGCCATCTTTTAAACCCTCAATGTTCTTCAGCTCCGCGAAATTGTCCAGCGTATTACCATCTAGCTGTAGAGAGAAGCACGTGCGATGGCACGTGTCCTCGCGGTCCATGAGTAATTGATGGATTTCCTAAAAAAAGTCAGTTAAGAAAAAACTGTCAAATTCTTTAATCAACATGATATCTCTTCCCCTCTGACAGAGTATCCCTCAGAAATCTCGCACAAGTATAATTTGGGTAATTATGTACTTTAACGGACCCAGCCCCGATCAGGAGGGTGACCTTGACCTTGACACATGTTGTCAAGGTCACCCTCCTGAGTGACCTTGAAGAGGTTTTAGCCGTCGCTCGTTGTTTATTAAAAAGTTATTAACAAAAGAAGTTTAATAATTTCGCACGAATTTTCAGCTGTCCACGCGAAGCAAGGACTTGAGTTTGACATGTATTACAAAGGTCACCTTCCTGAATAACCCGCACTAGGTTTCACCCTTCGCTCGTTGTTTGTTAAAAAGTTATTAACAAAAATGTTTAATGAATAAAGCATAATTTTACGATGCCATATACGTTTACGAAAGAGTATATTTGATGGAATTTTACCTTTAAATCAGAAATAGGTTTGGGTTAGGTTATATTTTCCGAAACTGGAGCCCCGGACACATACGCTCGTTTTCAGCCCGCTTCGCGGGAGGGCGGGGGGAGGGGGCTTTGCCCCTCCCCCCGCCTGAATCCGTGGCGTGTACCAGGTGATCAAAATCTGCACAGTAAAATCTGTTACACTGGCCCCGGCGGGGGGGAGGGGCCAAGCCCCTCCCCCCGCCTTCCCGCGAAGCGGGCTGAAAACGAGCGTGTGTGTCCGGGGCTCCAGTTTCGGAAAATATAACCTAACCAGGTTAGGTTAGGTTAGGTTAGGTTAAGTTAAAGCAGAGAATACTTTGTATTTAACTGTTTGTGCTTTTGGTTACAGTGAAGAATACTTTGTACTTATGTATAATAAAAGAAACTATTCTATATATTAACAATTCACTGCTTTAAATGACTTTCCTTTCTTCGTTCATGTACATATTCGTCGTTTATATCTTTCAATATTCAATATTCTTTCAAAATAACTACTCTATTTTCGAAATTTCTTTTGTTAATAACTTTTTCATAAACAACGATCGACGACTAAACCTAGTGCGGGTTATTCGGGAAGGTAACCTTTGTAATATATGTCAGTATCATGCTCTTGCTTCACGTGGACAGCTAAAAATTCGTGCGAAATCATTAAACTTTCTTTGTTTATAACTTTTTAACAAACAACGAGCGACGGCTAAAACCTCTTCAAGGTCACTCAGGAGGGTGACCTTGACAACATATGTCAAGGTCAAGGTCATCGGGGCTGGGTCCGTTAAAGTACATAATTACCATAATTTGTATTAAATATATATTTATATATATTTGTATTAAATATATATTTATACATGAGGTATGAAGCAATATAAATAGTAAAATCACAAATATATAAAATGACAAAATTACAGTGAGGGACAATTAAATAATAATAAAACAGAATCGGTAACATCAAAATTCGAGATTCATTATTAAAGTAATAAATAATTTGTACGAGATAACTTATTACGTGAAATAAGATAAATGATACTCTTATCGGACGATACGAGAACTGCATTTATATTATCTAGCAATTACCTGCACAAGTTCCATGCTGGAAACTTGGATATCGAAAGGTTCGGATCCCGGACTGACAATCTTAACAGTGAAACCCATATCCTGAATAAAGACGACCTCTTGCTCGTTCGCAGCATCTTTTTCCTTGTCAGCGGCATCTGTTTCCTTCTCATTCTTGTTATCTTTATCCTTCTCCTTCTCTCCTTCCTTCGTCGCCTCAACTTCTCCCTTTTCCAGGACGTTCTCCGTTGCTGTGCTCGTACTTCCGCCCTCCGCCGCCTTCTGTTTTATTTCTGCAAATAATATTCGCATCATGTTTAAGAAACGGTTTTGCGAACTATTTTACAAGTTTTGTTCCTTTTTACCATGCGAAAATTTTATCTAATTAATGTATGTATTTGTGATCAAAGTTTTGTGCACTATAATATCTTATCGTAATTTATATGAGCATGCAAATAAATCAAAGTTGAATTTTCAATCTAAAAAGTTATTGGAAAATTATATAAACACAAATTATGACAAATATTACTTTTTGTCTTAATTTGTTGTGGTCTTCTACTTTTGTAATTAAATTTACATTTTTTTGCGCTTATAATGCACTCAAATTCAAAGATCTAAACGCATAAATTTTGCTTTATTTATCGTAGCTCTAAGCACCCACATTGGTCGCACACATCAAAGGATTTTATATTACGAAATGAGACTATTTGCATCACAAATTAAGACTCTCGCCCTGACACTGAAAGGGTTGCAACGCGTTTACGGAGAAGATATAAATACATCAGAGTTCGAGTGGAGGATCTCGTGTTGTTAGACACACTTCTCTGTCGCTCGTCGCTTGCATTTACTGATGCATTAATAGATAAGTGACAAAGTGAATAGTGTGCATTAAAAATCGCATAAATTATACAACAGTTCATGTTTGCGATATGCATGTCAGAATGTCGTAACGCTCGCATCTTATTACGATAATTATGATAATAATAAAAAGATGTGCTTCTTTTACGATTCCACGTATGTTAAATATCGTTAATTTTCCTGCTTTTTACCTTTAACAGAAAATTTTGTAGTTAGTTTGATTAGCGCGCATTGAAAAGAATGATTTTGTACGCACAAGTGATCGCAATTACTTTTGCACTTTAGTAAGTCTACGTTTAGCGAATAGCATCGGGCATAAATCGTTATGATAGTAGACGACTCGTGCGACTGATAAGAGGATCGTTTAAACAATTATTTTACACAAGTGCCAAGCTATCTCAAAAATTCCCATTACAAAGAAGTCTTTTTACAAGGACGAAAGAAAAATCTGAATAATTTCACAGTTTATGAGAAATAATTTGATCTCTTTTTAGTTTATTTTTAAGTACTTGGTATGCGCGGATAATATTTCGAGATCATAAAATAGATTAGATCAAAGACAGTTTTTATATAATAATAGATAAAAAAGGAATATTTGATAATTTCGTTAGATTCTTGATTAGATAAAAAATTTCCAAGCTTCAAATGTTTCACACACGAAATGTTTTTCTTATTTTCCATTTGCTAATGCTTATCATCTAATCCCCACGGGCTAGAGTTATCATTGCCTTATCGCACACCGTTCCGTCGTCGCTTAGTATAGAATTATGGTGCTCCTGTTACGACGTGCGTAATCGGATGCAGATAAGGCATCTTATCACAGAACTACGTGAGAAAGGTCCATGAATGCAGAGAAAGATCACGATGATTAGAATGAATATCAGCAAGACATTTAAAAAAAAAACGTATAGAAAGTATTAAATTTGAAATTAATCTTCCTTTAATAAAAATGTAATTTGGCGTCATCCAGAAGCATTAAGAAAAGTCATTAAAAATCTTGTTATGACAAATAAATACATATTTTAACGAACAAAAGTTATTAACACTAAAACATCTTTCTAAATGAATGAAACAAAATTTGATAACAATTAGGTGAAAGTATTTTTAAATTTGGAGGACTTAGCAATCGCACATACGCTTTTTAATGAGCTGAAACAATTTTGTTATCGACAAGTTATCTTTGTCATGTTACAAATTGTCTCTTGTAATAAACGCTAACAAGTGTATTACATCTTTATATTTACCAGTGCCTGAATTTTGAAATGGAAACTTGTTAAAATGAGATGTTTTTTAAACGACGCAACAAGTAATAACAACATTCAAGGACTGCCTATTCAGGGACTGACAAATAACAGTTGGAAAACAGCAGATTATGGCCGGTATGCCATTATCGTTACAACTATCGATATATTGTTGGTCGCATCTGTCGCTAAAATAGAGCTAAAATGTTTGATGAATAGCATCAGCAAATTTCATTCACGCGATGACACGAAGTACGTGTGGCTTTAATATCATTCATAAAACGCCCACGGTCACCGATGCTCACGCTGATGAACGCGAATGACCGCGCTTTTCTCTCATCCCCGTTAAACCGCCACTTAATCTAATTATTGTATTCACGGGCGCACTGTGTAACGGAATCGCGATGATGCGGCATTGTCATTCGTTGGTGTCGACAAGAGCGAGCAAACGATCGATTATTTGCATCCATAAATGGTTTTACAATTCTTATTAACTTTCCGATAGCCGCGCCTCTTGAATGCAATAAATATACGAGAAACTGAAAGTCAGCAAACGATATTTTCGACATTCTTCGATGAAAATCCTCTCTGAAGAGAATATAAAGTCATTATAATTAGAATTTTATAATTCATGAGGAATTAGAAAAAATTTCATAATTCATGAAGAATTAGAAAAAAATAACGATCTAAACAGTTATTACATATTCTTGCATTACTATGCATTTGATTATCATCAAAAAATTGAAGAAGTGGAGAATTATATGAATAAACTAAGGCTTAATATGTAAATTATTAATATATACAATCATAAGAATTAAAAAGGGAATTATACATTCTTTATAAACAGATCTCAAAGAATTCGGACCTTTGCGATCACCTGATACATCCTAAGTCACGTTTACTATTAAGATTAGTCGCAGATAATAAGAAGGTCCCAAAGATGCCTGAAAGATGCCCCAAAGGGCCTATTCTTTTTTATACAATTTAGATTAGATCCTTTGGAATTTTTAAGAGACTTAATGAGCATTTGTTCAAACGAGAAAGTCCGTATCGACGAACGATTCACTAGATATGAGTGTAAAATTCGACGACAGAGACGCGGCAGACCGTTATAGCGTTTATAGCTAAATATAGAGACTCGGCGACGGGTTTACTGTACGAGAGTTATGCGAGCGGTTTCACGAGCATCGGAGACACGTGAGGAGGATCGATTTAAACACGCAAGCTCAAAGGTGAAAGTACGAGCTTCGTTGCGCTGCAATTGCGCCAGTTAGCCTGACTCGATCGTCATCAGGGAACGCTTTAAACGTCTGCACGCAGGATTCCGCGGCCGTATAACTGGCGGCGCGATAACCCCGGTTATCGATACTTTTTCGCGATTCCGCCATTGTTCCTCCCGCGATGCACGTGAATAACAAGCTCGCGCTAAACGTGCTTCCTCACCTCTAATTAAACCTGCATGAACGGTGGTGTTATATAAGACATTTCGCGACTTCTCAATATGAAAGACCTCCAAAACCGAGAGAAAGGTAAAATTTCTACAAAAAAAATTTTTTTAATAGCTGGATATCCTCGAAAAGACTAAGATTTACTACACTGAAAAAAATACTTATAAATATAGAGAAAAGTCCCCGATTATGAGATACCATATCGATTTTGCCGAATGTAAGGAAATCTATAGGCAGAATTTTTAAATGTAATACGTTCTCTTGAAGAGAATTTAATAAGCTTTAGGTTGGTAAAATGAAAACTCTAATTTAAATATTATTTTTTCTGAAAATTACAACAATTTGAAAAAAGAGCTTTACGCAGGATCGAGAAAGTGTGCTCCTAATATAAGATACTTCGAGAAATCGGTGTTAAAAGTGCAAAATACATCAGTATTGCAATTAAAATCTTTATTAGATAGTTTTATAAAAATACTGCTGCCACAGCCTTCGCCAAATCTTCACGATTCCACTGTCGACGCTTCCTCGTTTCTCTAACCTCCATAGTCAGATTCTATAAAAATTAAACACACAAAACTTCGTAATATAAATTCGTATTAACTTTTCTTTAACCTTAAGTAGTATTTTCTTTCTTTTTATTACACTACATACTCTTCATATTCGAGCAATAATGATCTCATATTAAGAGTACCCTGAATATCTCATTATACGAGCCACGCGCCTAGCGGTTCCGCGATCATGAAATCTAACTTCTACAATTAAGCAATTCAACAAATCGCGTATTTTCCTGTTACTACGATTCTACTCTATCAGTGAAAACTGAATTTATTGCCAACCATTTCTTTATTATATAATAAACAAGGTTAAAGACTTACCTCAAGTTCCTTTGACATGTTCACAATTTCACAAATCTTTTCTTGCAAAGGCTAAACGCAATAACGAACAATGAATTTTTCACTAAATACATTTTACACCAAGAGTAATAAGTTCATGGTGGAACTAACAGATGGTGCTCACTAGTTTAGCAGAAACCCCATTATCTCATATTAGGAGCATATCTCATAATAGGGGATTCTCCTCTAACAATTAGTTATTATTAGTCGAATACAAATGCTATCCGATCGTAACGGTTCCATACATTTCCGATTGTCAGTCACCAGTCATTATTACACACGTGCTTTTCATCTGGCTACCCGTCGAGGAAAAAGGCACCCCGAGAAAGAAATGTCGATGAACGTCAAGTCGCATCCTTCAGAAATATATTTCCATCAATCAAAGATAATCCCTAGTAGAGAAACACGTGTTTCGTCACTTCTCTTTTACTTGCATTTGTCCTATTTACTTCGATAGAAAAGAACGAAAGAAGATTATTTATAGGACGATCAAGAAATAATCCGTTTTATGCGAAATTAATGTCAGAAATTATTCTATTGGGTTGGCCAAAAAGTAATTGCGTTTTTTTCTAATAGATGGACATACATGTCTTGAAATGTAACTAACTTCATTCTAAACCGCAAATTCATTATGTAGGTTAACAACTCAGTTCAAGCTTGTTTTAGAAAAAGAAAGTACGCGATTTCGTTAACAATTGTTTCTTTGCCGTCGATTTCAAAATGGAAAATCAAAAAGAACATTTTCGTCATATTTTGTTTTATTACTTCCGAAAAGGGAAAAACGCTGTGCAAGCTCATAAAAAGTTATCTGATGTATATGGCGAAGATGCTTTAAAACTGCGGCAGTGTCAAAATTCGTTTACTAAATTTCGATCTGCAGATTTTAATGCGAAAGATGCACCACGCTCAGGAAGGCCAATCGAAATTGATGATGACAAAATAAAGGCACTGATCGATTCCAATCGGCGTTTAACGACACGAGAGATTGCTGAGAATCTTAACATATCGAAATCGAGTGTTGAGAACCATTTAAAACGACTTGGATACATTAGTAAGCTCGATATTTGGGTAGCACATGAGCTCAAAGAAATTCATCTCACTAAGCGTATTGACACCTGCGATTCTCTTTTGAAACGTGGGGAAAATGATCGATTTTTGAAACGTATGATAACAGGCGACGAAAAATGGATCGTCTACAACAACGTCAAACGAAAAAGCTCGTGGAGCAAGCGTGATGAACCTGCTGAAAGCACTTGAAAAGCAGATATTCACCAAAGAAAGATTATGCTGTCAGTCTGGTGGGACTTTAAAGGTATTGTGTATTTTGAGCTGCTTGCGAGGAATCAAACCATTAATTCAGACGTATACTGTCGTCGACTGGATAAATTAAATGATGCCATCAAACAGAAACGTCGAGAATTGGTGAATCGCAAAGGTGTTGCGTTTCGCCACGATAACGCTAGACCACGTACAAGTTTGGTCACTCGTGAAAAATTGTTGCAGCTTGGATGGGATGTGTTACCATGATGTTACCACATCCACCATATTCGCCAGACCTGGCACCATCAGATTACCATTCGTTTCGTTCTTTGCAAAACGCCTTGAATGGTAAAACCTTTACTGCTGATGAGGATATCAAATCGTTCTTGGAATAGTTTTTTGCTGAAAAAGATAAGAACTTTTTTGAGCGCGGAATCATGAAGTTGCCTGAAAAATGGCAAAAGATAATCAAACAAAATGGACAATATATTGTTTAATAAAGTTTTTGTTTCCCATGAAAAATTCGCCTTTTATTTATATAAAAGAAAACGCAATTACTTTTTGGCCAACCCAATATATAGTCCTTTTTTTCTTTATTATTGCATCATGCGCTATTTCTCTCAAAGATCGATCTTATATTCATGCTCATTCTTGAATATCGGTGATTCTTGATGAGCCATAAACGATATTCATCCAACCACTCCGTTGCAACATACATTGACGTCACTCTAAGTAACGAGTTGCATCACACATCGTTACTTATCGACCGGAACGTTATGCTCAAACATTACATCGCGATCGAGATTCATGGTAAACATCAACGTTACATGAATAATTGCATCCAAGAGCATGCAAGAAGATCAATCGATGCACCGACCATCGATGATGCAATGTCACTGTCCATCAATCAAACGTAACAAACAACGTTATTTGCGTTACGTTGTCCATTCCTCGTCCTGAATTTACATCCCGCAGCGGAATTTGTTGCAAATATATTCAAGTCACGATCAACAGTGCCTAATGTAACGTATCTCGACTCACAGCAAGCCTAGCAGAGACGTATTACGTAAACGTGATCGCAGCACGTGTGCGTGCGTGCGTGCATTGCGGCGCCGGCGCACAGCGGGAGAAAAGGCTCCGTTTCTGGACAAAAATCTACCGACGGTCGTCCAATTTTCAACCGATTTGAAAATTTTTTTAACTTACTCGTTATGAGTTCCTCTGCAACGTATTACTGCTAATTTTTCAAGATAAAGCTGAAATTCAAAATGGCGCATCCATTATGGTGGTCAAACATTAAACTCCCGTGATGGTAAATATATTACCTATATATATTATCTACGTATATACAGATTTAAAATATATAAAAATAAAAAAAACAAAACCACAAAAAGCATAAAAAGATAGATAAGAACCCTTTTACACACACGCGCGCGCGCGCGCATATACATTTTTACATACTTGTGGTAAAAGGGAGTAAGTATTGCGTTATTAATAAAATACTTTAATAAAGTAGAATTCAGTCACTCGTTAAAAATTGAAATATAGATTACGGATTTGTAATTAGCGATCCCAGAAACTTAGATATCAATTTCTGTGCAGATTACTGAATAATAAAAAATTTCGTTTTTCTTAACTGCCATATCGAATGTCATTCTGAATTTAAACAATTTGATCTCAGATTCGTATTTAGTGACTCTAAAAAACCATCATAATGGATGCGCCATTTTGAATTTCAGCTTTATCTTGAAAAATTAGCAGTAATACGTTATAGAGGAACTCATAACGAGTAAGTTAAAAAGAATTTTCAAATCGGTTGAGAATTGGACTGTCGGTAGATTTTTGTCCAGAAACAGAGCCTCTTCTCCCACTGTGCGGCGCCCCGTTAATTTCTTTCTCGACCACGGTGTGGTCTTCGTCGCACACGTGACAGTCTATAAATTTTCGCACTTGCGTTTCTTCTGAAGGAAAATTGGGATTCCCGTCGAGGTATTTACCGTTCTCGAATCGGTTCTCGTTGGACTCGTGCGTTGAGTTGCTCATCGAAATTTCGAGATTCTACATCGCCGGCCCGACCGCGGGACTCGAAGGGCGCGTTCTTCCGGCTGTTTTTTAATTTAAGAGGCAAGTTTAACGCATAAGAAACCGAATATCATTTCCATAATATTGTGATTCACGCAATATCATCACTTATCGCGTGGAATGTAGATCGAAGGCCAGTCCGTAATTCGTTCGCTTGTTCTATCTACTGGCTCGATTTCCGGAAGCGTCCCTCGATCCTGTCAAAGAACTGCTCGACTCAAGTCCGACTTGCGGAACGTTCCACGAGCTGCGAGTGTCTTAATAATACTCTTCCGAATACTCGTGCAATTTTATGTTTTAGAAAAATATTTCGAGGACTCGAGCGATATCTACCTCTGTGAAGTTGGCCCCCCTTCTTCACAATTTGAAAAAAATAAGCACAGTTTTGATTGCCCCCCGAAGAGTTCTAGAGTTCTCAGTCCTTTTTAGAAAGAGTTCTGCCATTTAAAGTAACGAAAACACCATTTGAAACACCGGGGGGGGCTAACTTCACGAAACTGAAAATTCAAACGGCCATAACTTTTTTGTTTTTAATTTTAGTGCTTTGAACCTTAAGAATAATTTGTAGAACTCTTTGGGGGGCCATCAGAACTCCGGATTTCCAAAAAAAAACTTTCGGACCCAGAAAAAATTCAAAGTGCCAGAACTTTTTTGTTCTCGACTTGAGCGCATCGAGTATTAAGGATAATCGTTAGAACTCTTCGGGGGGCCACCAGAACTGGCAGCAGAACTGCGGAATTATTAAAAAAATTTCGACCTGTGGTATCCTTAATACCCGATGCTCTCAAGTCGAAAACAAAAAAGTTCTGGCGACTTAAAGTTTCAAAGTTCGAAAATTTCTAAGTCAAACATTTTTTAAATAATTCCGCAGTTCTGTTGAGAGTTCTGGTAGCCCCCCGAAGAGTTCTAACGATTATCCTTAATACTCGATGCGCTCAAGTCGAAAACAAAAAAGTTCTGGCTAGTCGAAGTTGCGGAGTCTGAAAATTTCTAAGTTCCTCAGGTAGAAAATTTTTTAAATAATTCCGCAGTTCTGTTGAGAGTTCTGATGGCCCCCCAAAGAGTTCTACCGATTATCCTTAAGAACCAATGCTCTGAAATCGATAACAAAAATGTTCTGGCACTTTGAAAATTCTGGGTCCGAAAGTTTTTTTTTGGAAATCCGGAGTTCTGTTGAAAGTTCTGATGGCCCTCCAAAGAGTTCCACCGATTATCCCTAGGAACCAATGCTCTGAAATCGAAAACAAAAACGTTCTGGCACTTTGAAAATTCTGGGTCTGAAATTGTTTTGGAAATCCGGAGATCTATTGAGAGTTCTAATGGCCCCCCAAAGAGTTCTACCGATTATCCTTAAGAACCAATGCTCTGAAATCGAAAACAAAAACGTTCTGGCACTTTGAAAATTCTGGGTCTGAAATTTTTTTGGAAATCCGGAGATCTATTGAGAGTTCTAATGGCCCCCCAAAGAGTTCCACCGATTATCCCTAGGAACCAATGCTCTGAAATCGAAAACAAAAACGTTCTGGCACTTTGAAAATTCTGGGTCTGAAATTTTTTTGGAAATCCGGAGATCTATTGAGAGTTCTAATGGCCCCCCAAAGAGTTCCACCGATTATCCCTAGGAACCAATGCTCTGAAATCGAAAACAAAAACGTTCTGGCACTTTGAAAATTCTGGGTCTGAAATTGTTTTGGAAATCCGGAGATCTATTGAGAGTTCTAATGGCCCCCCAAAGAGTTCTACCGATTATCCTTAAGAACCAATGCTCTGAAATCGAAAACAAAAACGTTCTGGCACTTTGAAAATTCTGGGTCTGAAATTTTTTTGGAAATCCGGAGATCTATTGAGAGTTCTAATGGCCCCCCAAAGAGTTCCACCGATTATCCCTAGGAACCAATGCTCTGAAATCGAAAACAAAAACGTTCTGGCACTTTGAAAATTCTGGGTCTGAAATTTTTTTGGAAATCCGGAGATCTATTGAGAGTTCTAATGGCCCCCCAAAGAGTTCCACCGATTATCCCTAGGAACCAATGCTCTGAAATCGAAAACAAAAACGTTCTGGCACTTTGAAAATTCTGGGTCTGAAATTGTTTTGGAAATCCGGAGATCTATTGAGAGTTCTGATGGCCCCCCAAAGAGTTCCACCGATTATCCCTAGGAACCAATGCTCTGAAATCGAAAACAAAAACGTTCTGGCACTTTGAAAATTCTGGGTCTGAAATTTTTTTGGAAATCCGGAGATCTATTGAGAGTTCTGATGGCCCCCCAAAGAGTTCCACCGATTATCCCTAGGAACCAATGCTCTGAAATCGAAAACAAAAACGTTCTGGCACTTTGAAAATTCTGGGTCTGAAATTTTTTTGGAAATCCGGAGATCTATTGAGAGTTCTGATGGCCCCCCAAAGAGTTCTACCGGTTATCCTTAAGAACCAATGCTCTGAAATCGAAAACAAAAACGTTCTGGCACTTTGAAAATTCTGGGTCTGAAATTTTTTTGGAAATCCGGAGATCTATTGAGAGTTCTGATGGCCCCCCAAAGAGTTCCACCGATTATCCCTAGGAACCAATGCTCTGAAATCGAAAACAAAAACGTTCTGGCACTTTGAAAATTCTGGGTCTGAAATTTTTTTGGAAATCCGGAGATCTATTGAGAGTTCTAATGGCCCCCCAAAGAGTTCCACCGATTATCCCTAGGAACCAATGCTCTGAAATCGAAAACAAAAACGTTCTGGCACTTTGAAAATTCTGGGTCTGAAATTTTTTTGGAAATCCGGAGATCTATTGAGAGTTCTGATGGCCCCCCAAAGAGTTCTACCGGTTATCCTTAAGAACCAATGCTCTGAAATCGAAAACAAAAACGTTCTGGCACTTTGAAAATTCTGGGTCTGAAATTTTTTTGGAAATCCGGAGATCTATTGAGAGTTCTGATGGCCCCCCAAAGAGTTCTACCGATTATCCCTAGGAACCAATGCTCTGAAATCGAAAACAAAAACGTTCTGGCACTTTGAAAATTCTGGGTCTGAAATTTTTTTGGAAATCCGGAGATCTATTGAGAGTTCTGATGGCCCCCAAAGAGTTCTACCGGTTATCCTTAAGAACCAATGCTCTGAAATCGAAAACAAAAACGTTCTGGCACTTTGAAAATTCTGGGTCTGAAATTTTTTTAGAAATCCGGAGATCTATTGAGAGTTCTGATGGCCCCCAAAGAGTTCCACCGATTATCCCTAGGAACCAATGCTCTGAAATCGAAAACAAAAACGTTCTGGCACTTTGAAAATTCTGGGTCTGAAATTTTTTTGGAAATCCGGAGATCTATTGAGAGTTCTAATGGCCCCCCAAAGAGTTCCACCGATTATCCCTAGGAACCAATGCTCTGAAATCGAAAACAAAAACGTTCTGGCACTTTGAAAATTCTGGGTCTGAAATTTTTTTGGAAATCCGGAGATCTATTGAGAGTTCTAATGGCCCCCCAAAGAGTTCCACCGATTATCCCTAGGAACCAATGCTCTGAAATCGAAAACAAAAACGTTCTGGCACTTTGAAAATTCTGGGTCTGAAATTTTTTTGGAAATCCGGAGATCTATTGAGAGTTCTGATGGCCCCCCAAAGAGTTCCACCGATTATCCCTAGGAACCAATGCTCTGAAATCGAAAACAAAAACGTTCTGGCACTTTGAAAATTCTGGGTCTGAAATTTTTTTGGAAATCCGGAGATCTATTGAGAGTTCTGATGGCCCCCCAAAGAGTTCCACCGATTATCCCTAGGAACCAATGCTCTGAAATCGAAAACAAAAACGTTCTGGCACTTTGAAAATTCTGGGTCTGAAATTTTTTTGGAAATCCGGAGATCTATTGAGAGTTCTGATGGCCCCCCAAAGAGTTCTACAAATTATTCTTAAGGGTCAAAGCGCTAAAATTAAAAACAAAAAAGTTATAGCCGTTTGAATTTTCAGTTTCGTGAAGTTAGCTCCCACGGTGTTTCAAATGGTGTTTTCGTTACTTTAAATAGCAGAACTCTTTCTAAAAAGGACTGAGAACTCTAGAACTCTTCGGGGGGCAATCAAAACTGTGCTTATTTTTTTCAAATTTTGAAGAAGGAGGGCCAACTTCACAGAGGTGCGATATCTTCCAAATAATACGCTATCTCGAAAAACTCCTACCTCGAGTACTTTAACGGGCACCGCTTCTCTGTACTTATTTTGAGAAATGTACAAGTAAACAAAGGCTAGCTTGAAGAGTTTACCTTGAAGAATACACTTTCGAACATCTTTGCAAACAATTGTGAGAACAACATCGCTATTATAACGTCAAACGGGCAGCCCTCGATAATCCGATTATTTTGAAGAGAGACCGCGAGGAGGAAGCGGTCAGAGGAATACTTGGAATAACGATAAATACTCGTGTAAATGCGTAAACAGAAAAAGGAGCGGAATAATTTGTTGAACGTTGAATCCCGAAAGACGTTGTCTCGCGCACAAGCCGGAGCGGTTGCAGAAGAAGTTCATTTATTGGCGCCGCGGCAGCGTCTTCTGCTAGGCCTTCCCCTACCGCTGCTATCCCACCTCTTGCCACTGGCCGGCTCACATGACCCCATGCGCCGAGATTCGCGCAATTCGTGGGGTTACGTAACGTGCCTCGCGCTCCGTCTCGCTCGCCCTCGCGCGCTCGATCGTTCTCTCTCGCTCACTCGCACGCTCGATCGAGGCCGGCTTCGCCGCGGCCGATGGAACGGAAGAGTCCGAATAATCCGGAAGACAGCCCCGATGAGACGCGAGACGGGAACGACGTCGTTCTCGTTGGGAGTTACGTAACGAGCGAGCGAGGTAGAACGCGGCGATTAACGGTCGCGATAACCTTAAAGGACGTCGCAAGCCCCCGTGCGCCTCGGTACCGCGCGCGAGGATGCACTAACCGGTCGTTTCCGTGGCCTCGTGCTCCTGACCGCTGTTCAGCAACGGGATCTTCGCGTTGCCGGTCTCTCGCTCGGACGTGTCGATCTGCGTGCCGACTGCCATTTCCTCGTAGATGACGATGAAAAGGGCAACGGGGACGACGACGACGACGACGATAACGACTCGTGCGGGCTGTAGTTTCCCTCGACTCTTTTCCGCGCGAAACTCGAGTGCCACGATCGCTTTCTCGATGACTTTGTCCCAATTCGATTCACAGCACGCACGAGCACACCCCTGAAGACTGTTCGTCCGGTGTCAAGGCGAAGAACGACCACATCCGACTCTATCACGAGGCGACGCGCTACTCGAGTGCGCGCGGTTCCGCGATCCGCACGTGCGTTTCGAACGGAGTACAAGGCCTGCGGCGCGATCGCAATTGGTCCATCGCGACGAGCCGACGGCGAGCTGCAATTGGCCCGTTATCGCTTGGCGGCCGGGGTCCGCACTCGGCCGCTCTCTAGTACCTTGGTGCACCAGGTCTGGGCATCTATCACGTAACTTTTCCCCTAGGATGGAAAATGAAAAATGAAAATTTCTTCATCTCAGCAGCAAATCATAACGTAAAAGTTCACGCGAAATTTTCATTTTTCATTTTCCATCCTAGGGGAAAAGTTACGTGATAGATGCCCTGAGCATAGGTTAGTTATTTCAAATTTATTGGCCAATCAGATAGCTGATTAGCATCTAAAAGACATATTTAAGGGGGTATTCTAGTGTAGCATGTCAGAAAAATCGAATTTTTTTTTGTTGGCATATTTTGCAAGTATATGGTATGGAAAATGTGTCTGCGAGAAGATTTAGCCCGATTCGCAAAATTAACAAAGTAATAGCACCTAATAGAAAATAACCTCTGGCGCGCGCTCGGCGGTTGGACCGCGCGGCACACAACAGAGCATTGCGTTAGTATTTTAGGTAGGGTCGGAAGATCGTTATTCTTTGAAGGTCGTACATTTGAATTGGAGCCTTTGTATAGTACAGCTTATATAGTACAATGAATCTCTAAATTCATTGATTTGGACTTTTGCTCCAAAACATCTCCATGCTGGCGTGAAAGTTGTTGAAATAGCAACATTCTTGGCAGTTATAATTTCCAATAAAGGATTTATGCCAATTTTCAAACTTATGAACGTGATGGGAGTTAGTATTGGTCAGCAAGCGGTGTGTACGCAAACTCCCGGAACGAAGCTCGTATCACCCGCTCGGGGTGGCGCTCCACTACCTTCTCTCGAGATCAGAGAATGAATCGCAGGAAAGAGAGATCAGCTCTGCAGGACTTCTACGAACAAGAGGAATGTCCCCTGTATGGCCCTGGACTAGCCGATTGATCGTAAGTAACATTATCTCTATGTAATCAGTATGAAAAACTTTAAACGTGTTTTTCTCGAAACCACGTTTTTCAAATTGGTTCCCATGATATCTCAAAAACCAGTTAATCAATTGACTCAGGCTCTTGCACACATCTTCAGTATATGTGTGGCTATAGCCCCTACCACGATCAAGTCGAAATATTGTTTTTTGGAATTTCTACAGCCCTTCAATGGTGAAAAAAATGGCACAAATCGAAACTTAATTTTCTCAATGAAGTCATGTTTTAAATTTTCAACATTTTTTTTCATTCTGGTACCTGCTATAAGCCCATACTCATACTAATTAAGGATCTCTTTGGGTTTTTTGTTCCAGATGAGCAGAACAGCTGAAATCATGGGAACCATGGACCAACTTTTTTTTTCATGTTCTTATTTAATATCATGTGCAGCGCTTATTTATAGTAATTGTCTAATACAAAAATTTGGAAACATACACCAAATATGTATGAATAAGCAGGGAAAACCCTGCCTCAAAAAACATACTTTTTTCAAAAAAAATTCACCAAAATAGCATACAAATTCCGCTTTTACACTAGGATACCCCCTTAAGGGGGTATTCTAGTGTAGCATGTCAGAAAAATCGAATTTTTTTTTTGGCATATTTTGCAAGTATATGGTATGGAAAATATGTCTGCGAGAAGATTTAGCCCGATTCGCAAAATTAACAAAGTAATAGCACCTAATAGAAAATAACCTCTGGCGCGCGCTCGGCGGTTGGACCGCGCGGCACACAACAGAGCATTGCGTTAGTATTTTAGGTAGGGTCGGAAGATCGTTATTCTTTGAAGGTCGTACATTTGAATTGGAGCCTTTGTATAGTACAGCTTATATAGTACAATGAATCTCTAAATTCATTGATTTGGACTTTTGCTCCAAAACATCTCCATGCTGGCGTGAAAGTTGTTGAAATAGCAACATTCTTGGCAGTTATAATTTCCAATAAAGGATTTATGCCAATTTTCAAACTTATGAACGTGATGGGAGTTAGTATTGGTCAGCAAGCGGTGTGTACGCAAACTCCCGGAACGAAGCTCGTATCACCCGCTCGGGGTGGCGCTCCACTACCTTCTCTCGAGATCAGAGAATGAATCGCAGAGAAGAGAAATCAGCTCTGCAGGACTTCTACGAACAAGAGGAATGTCCCCTGTATGGCCCTGGACTAGCCGATTGATCGTAAGTAACATTATCTCTATGTAATCAGTATGAAAAACTTTAAACGTGTTTTTCTCGAAACCACGTTTTTCAAATTGGTTCCCATGATATCTCAAAAACCAGTTAATCAATTGACTCAGGCTCTTGCACACATCTTCAGTATATGTGTGGCTATAGCCCCTACCACGATCAAGTCGAAATATTGTTTTTTGGAATTTCTACAGCCCTTCAATGGTGAAAAAAATGGCACAAATCGAAACTTAATTTTCTCAATGAAGTCATGTTTTAAATTTTCAACATTTTTTTTCATTCTGGTACCTGCTATAAGCCCATACTCATACTAATTAAGGATCTCTTTGGGTTTTTTGTTCCAGATGAGCAGAACAGCTGAAATCATGGGAACCATGGACCAACTTTTTTTTTCATGTTCTTATTTAATATCATGTGCAGCGCTTATTTATAGTTATTGTCTAATACAAAAATTTGGAAACACACCAAATATGTATGAATAAGCAGGGAAAACCCCGCCTCAAAAAACCTTATACTTTTTTCAAAAAAAATTCACCAAAATAGCATACATATTCCGCTTTTACACTAGAATACCCTCTTAAGGCTATCTGGTGATAAAAACAGACTATGAGTACCGTCCTTAAAGAAATCGAAGCTACTTTCGATATTACTAGATCTTGTCTTGAAGTTACTATTTCCTTGGAAGCTTCTAACCTCATATTGCATGCGGTACGATATATTCGTAATATTTGTGTATATGTAAAAGTGTTGCTTTCCTTGTAGTGCCGACACGACGAAACGAAAGATCATAAAAGCGGCCTTTACAGAGGTTATACTGACAGGACCCGGTTATATCAGATAAGGTTAGACGCCGCAAAAATGTCGACGGAGCAACAGACGGATCTTCGACTAGGACCTGTTCCTAATGTCACTTATCCTATTCAGGTCCATTATTGCGGAAATTGTTCGCTGCCCATCGAGGTAAGTTACAAGCTTAATCAAATTTAAATTTTTTATAATCATGAAATTTACACTGTATTTCCAGTTAATTATCACAAATAGCTATTTTCAGCAGTTATTTCAAGGAAATCTGCATGTGATAATTAATTGGAAATAAAGTGTAAATTTCATGATTATAAAACATTTAAATTTGATTACCGACAAAGATCTATAGCAATGATTGATTCGCAGTATTGCGAGTACTATCCCGAGTATGACAAGTGCAAGCAGTGGCTGGAGAGAAATCTTCCGACTGAATTTGAGAAAATTAAATTAGGTATTTATTAAGAAAATTAAAAAACCTTAAAAGTAATGATATTTGAGATTCTAATCAAAGGATTCTGTTACCCAAGCTACTGAAGATGGTACTACCGAAGCTAGTGGAGCAGAGGATGAGAAGAAACGACAGAAGCGAGGTGGTAAAGGTATGCTAAAGGCAAAGAAGAAAGAGGACGTACCACGGTTGGTCACAGTTTCCAGAGCACCCAGGGGAAAGAAGAAATCTGTCACGGTTGTGACTGGTCTTAGTACTTTTGGTAATACTTCAAATTAACATCCTAATCTACTCCTAAAGAAATGAACGAATATCTGTAATAATTATAATAAATGTTAATTCTACAGATATAGATCTAAAGGTAGCAGCAAAATTTTTTGGTAGCAAGTTCGCCTGCGGTTCTAGTGTCACTGGGGATGATGAAATTGTCATACAGGGAGATGTCAAAGACGACTTATTCGAAGTGATACCAGAAAAGTGGCCACAAGTGAGTTTTGCCACTGAAATAAATCAGAAATAAATAAAAGAATAAAATGTTTAAATATATAATAATAATAAGTAATAGAAATTCTAAAAGTATTTTTATTTTGTCTGTCTCAGATTGATGAAGACTCCATAGACGATCTTGGGGATCAGAAGAGATAATATGGCTACTACTAAAAACGCACACCATTGTATTTAATGCTATACTATTTCCAATTCATGTTTATTATAAATAAAATGTACATACAAATATATATTTAAATGAGCTATGTTGAGAGCTAGATTAAGTTTCTTGTTCCGTATCTTGCTTGTCTTCCCGCACGTTCGTAACGATCTGCAGTACAGCCTCCACTTCTTCTTCCGATAGTCGTTCCTCGCTCTCTTCCACCATCTATGCACACAAATGTCATGAAATAATTCTTTTATAAATAGATTTGCTGCTAATTAAAATGTCGAAAGATTTAAATCATTTTTAGGGCTTTTATTCTAGAGAAATATTATAAAAAATTTTTTAAATTACCAATTGTATCTCAAGCGGAGTAGTCGGACAAAGGTTGAGGAGAGTAAGCTTTTCAGCTTTCGTTAATTTTTTGGATTCCATTGCTTTCAAGTATTCTACAATCTTCTCTTCGCTCTGCTTTTTGCATGGCGTGTCCTCCAGATACTTGATCGTTTGATAAGTAATGGTCGCCAGTTGATTCATCTTTTGCTTCTTGTACGATTTTGTGTTTTGCAAGATTTTCAGCACCTCATAGTTGCTCAGAAGTTGATTCCAGTTACCTTTTACCCTGAAAGTTTCCAAAATAAAAATTTTACAAACCAAAAGAGACTGAATTTAATGACGTACACTTACACTTTCATGGCGTCACTTTTCAATTAAAAAGAGGCTTTTGGATGATTTCAGCGATTAGAAAAATCCGTCAAGGTACTCAATTTCGAGGTTATGGTGCCTAAGGTGCAAAAAATACACAAAATACAATTATCACACTATACTGCAGTTGCATTACTTGCATTTGACTAACGCAAGAATACATAGACATACACAAGAATATTCAGAACGTCCTTACGACGATAAAAGCGTTAAAAATAAAATGACAAAGTGGCCTAAAAACCACCTGATTGGCTGAGAATTGAAGGTAAACACGTACTGAGTATGGGCCCCGTATGTATATGAATATTATATTACGCAGTGTATTTTGTATTATAGAAATGTAGATCAGTCATGATATTGTTACGAATTTTGATTATTGAAATATCACAAGACGAAATTGTAAAAAAATAATTCATTGACCCCGACGTGATTTGAACACGCAACCTTCTGATCTGGAGTCAGACGCGCTACCGTTGCGCCACGGAGTCCTGCGATAAACGCACCCAACTTACGGTACTTGAGTAATGGAACGTTTCAAATTAGAAGTGCATTACTTTTAACAAGACAAAGTATGAAACAAAAATGCAAAATAATGATGCTTAATATTCTAAAAATTAAAAAGCTAAATTTTTCTCACGGATTTGGCAATAACAATAAAAGCTGTTTTATTATCGTTTGTATTTTTATATAATGTTGTATACGTTTGGTCGCCATTTTGATTATTCGATTCGTGTTTTAACGTCTCTTGTGACCGATATTTTTACAAATAATTTCGTAGTATCGAGAAAAACCGGGAAAGTTTCGTGAAGAAATTGTCCTACGGATTATAAGGATTTGAATATAACGGTCGACTCTCCAGGCACGATTTAAGGCTACGCGCAATTCGGACTCGGCGTTGCGGGTGGTTCGTTACGCGGGATTTTGAATTTTACAATGTAGCGTCCCTTCGGCGCGTCGCGATGGCAGGCGTCGAAAATATCGGAGCTTGGTAATTAATCGTTGTCACAGGCCTGATTTGAGCGCGAATATTCTCTTCGCTCCGAGATATCGCACGCGCGCAGTGAAAAATATGACCGTAATATGTCGGTGTGTGAAGTTATCGCGTTAACGAGTGACAATTTTCTGTTTGCGTACCGCGCGCGGGAAAACGGGGGGCGAAAACTTCCCTCATTTTCGCAACGCCGAGGCGCGTGCATCGTGAGATCTCGAGCGTTTCGCGCTTGAACGTTACTCGATACCGATTAATCCGGCCGATGCCGGTAATATGACACTCGCCAACGATATTATCACTGAGCTAACCTCAAATCGTGGACGGAGCATCGCCGTAGCCGGCCGTAGGCATACGTAGGCTCAATATTAGGCACGTATATTTGTCCTGAGCAGAACGGTGAGAGAGACAAAAGCAAGGAAGGCATACGGCACATGCCGATTCCGTTATACATGTCTACGTAGCCGGCAGGAAAACGGCATAAGCGATCTATAATTGTTCACCCTGCGAGGCTCTTGCCAAAATGGCCAGAGAGGGAAGAAACACCCTCAACAATAGCACGGAGGACGACGAGCGGGGCGAGGAGTATGACACAGACGAGGAAGGTGGCCTAAAGGTGGACGACGAGATATACATTCCACCACCACCAAGAGTGTTCAGCGAGGTTGACACTACTGGGCCGAGGCTCATGATCACCAAAATCGTCAATGTAAATTTTAAGAGCTACGCTGGCACGCAGATCATTGGACCCTTCCACAAGGTAAACGTACTAGCGTAACGTGTGTGGATGAGGACTTAAGGTACTTAACAGCAGTTTTCTCTTTCAGAGCTTTTCGGCGATAGTGGGCCCCAATGGCAGCGGTAAAAGTAACGTGATAGACTCTATGCTGTTCGTGTTCGGCTATCGCGCCAGTAAGATCAGGTCGAAGAAGATATCTGTCCTGATACATAATTCCAGCCAACATTCACACATAAATAGTTGTACTGTATCTGTACACTTTCACAGAATCATTGACAAGGTAAGCTAAAACTTCTGCGATACTTCACTTTAACGTACGTGTCTGTAATAAATGCACAATAAATATAATAAATGGCTCTAGTTAAGGGGGGAGCCTGCTTTAGAACGCTGAAAATAAGGTATATTTTACGAATTGTTTTTGGAGAAACTATACAGCGGATCATTATAAAACTTTGATGCATTTATTAGTACATGTTTAAAGATAAAAAAATTATTTTTTGATTTGAATATATCTCTTGTAGAGGTCGTCCTGGAGAAATCTTAGTGCAGCCGCGTCGCCGGCATTGCAAATTGCTGAGCATTCTCCTGCCTCCAAATTTCGTCTAAACTGAAAAATTGAAATATGTTCTCGTTATTTATGAATTCCCATCGTCGATGAACCAAAGAGAGAAGAAAAAAGTTGAAAAGTGTCAAAATGGTGGAGCTTAGAACACAAAAGTACGATTTTTAGGCAAAGTTGTTGAACTTTTTCATGCAAAAGTAATTGTTTAACTTAATGTTTTTATGAATATTAAAGGTTCATCGACGATGGGAATTCATAAATAACGAGAAAATATTTCAATTTTTCAGTTTGGATGAAATTTGGAGGCAGGAGAATGCTCACCAATTTACAATGCCGGCTGCACTAAGATGCCTCCAGGACGACCTCTACAGGCGATATATTCAAATAAAAAAATAATTTTTTTTATCTTTAAACATGTACTAATAAATGCATCAAAGTTTTATAATGATCCGCTGTATAGTTTCTCCAAAAACAATTCGTAAAATTATACCTTATTTTCAACGTTCTAAAGCAGGCTCCCCCCTTAAACTTGAAATTGATGAAATTATATTTTCAAGTCTGAAGAAGAGTACGAGGCCATCCCAGACACTGAATTTGTCATATCTAGGACGGCGTTCAAGGACAGCACATCGTATTACGAGCACAATAAGAAGAAGGTACAATTCAAGGAGATTGCTAAGCTTCTGAGGTCCCATGGGGTCGATTTGGATCACAATCGGTTTCTGATATTGCAGGTAAAGAGTCGTTTAATTAATCATTAAATTATTCCAATTACGGAATTAACGTAGATTATTGATAAATGATAAAAATATGCGGTTGATAGGGCGAAGTTGAGCAGATTGCGATGATGAAGCCCAAGGGGCAAAACGAAAATGATACCGGAATGCTGGAATTCCTGGAAGATATAATCGGCACGTTTCGCTATAAGGAACCGCTGGAGAAGTTAGCGGATAAAATCGAGACGTTAACGGAACGTAGAGTGGAGAAGCTGCATCGTCTCAGGGTTGTGCAAAAGGAGAAGGAGGCACTGGAGGAGCCTATGCAGGACGCGGTGCAGTACCTGAAGATGGAGAACGTGATAATCAGATTGCAGCATCAACTTTATCATTGTAAAAGGTAACTTAAGTGCAACTTTACATTATTTTCTTTCTTTTGTTAAACGAGAAGTATTTAAAACAATTACGACCAGACTGAGATTTACGATGATTAATATCGAGAAGAAATACTGAGGTTCACGGATGTTTTCGCTAGATCCGAAGCGGTGAAAGAACTTTCTGAGCATGTGGCGAGGAATGATGTCCTGAACAAGGAACTGGAGGAGCTGATGGACGACATGAAGAGCATCCGCGCGCAGAAGGAAGAGAAAACCAAGACGATCAAGGAAAAGATCAAGAAATGGGACGCTCTACAACGGCAAAAGGACGAAGCTACGACAAAGTTTGACAAAGTGCGCAAGCGGGACGAGTCGCTGCACGCTGAAATGGTCGAGACGAACAAACGGCGAAAGGCCAACATGGCATCCACCAAGACGGTAATTTCCTTCTTCGGTCTGCCTCGAGTGGAGCCAACGTTGGCTTCGCATACGAATATTAAACAGATGTTAAAGCTATGTGGGATTGTACAATTAATTTGACGATTGATGCAGGAGAAAAGCAAGTTGGAGGAACTGCTGAAAGTACCGGAGAATAATACGAAGGGCATCGAGGAGTGCGAGCGTCTGATCGAGACGCATACGAAGAACAGGGAGAAAGAGGAGGCCTCCCTGGCGACCCTGATGGCGGGACTGCGCGAGAAGACGGAGCCGCTGCTGAATGAGCGATCCGAGTTGGAGAAGGAACTGATAACGCTCAGGAAGAACGTCGACCAGGCAAAAGCGGCGTACGATATCGCGCAATCCGAATTGGAGCTTTATACGTCGGTAGAGAAGGTTGAGAAGGAGAAGTTGGAAGATCTTCGGGGATCTCTGGAGAAGACCGCGAGTACTCTCGAAGAGCGTCGGAAGCAGCTATCTCTGTTCGATACGAAGATTCCGGTGACCAAGCGCAGCCTGAAGCAGGCACAGGGTGAGCTGGACGAGGTGAAGGCTCGCGAGGCCGAGATGACCGGCCAGCTGAAGAAACTGCGGATCACCTTTGAGGAACAGC
Source organism: Ooceraea biroi (assembly GCF_003672135.1). Lineage (NCBI taxonomy): Eukaryota > Metazoa > Arthropoda > Insecta > Hymenoptera > Formicidae > Ooceraea > Ooceraea biroi. The sequence continues at coordinate 7,277,878 of NC_039515.1, forward strand.
GTTCTGCGATGCAGGCCAGCAAGTCGCGCAACCGGATTTTGGACTCGCTGATGAGGGAGAAGCGAGAAGGACGGATTCCCGGGATTTTCGGAAGATTGGTGAGTTGTTTCCGATGGAACTGGATTCGCGGAAACGCAACTCGGCAAAACTAGAGCAATTCATTCTCGATACTAGATTGTCGTATCAAATTTTGATCCTCCGCTGTTTAAATAACGTTCCGTCGCGATTCCTATACGTTTTGCCTTACTTTATTTTACGGCTTTTGCTAGAGTAATACACTTCACTCGTAATGAGCGATTTATTTATGGAAACCGACATTTACACTCGCGTTTACCTGCTTTTAGGGCGATTTAGGTGCCATCGACGCCAAGTATGACGTGGCGGTGTCGACGGCGTGCGGCCCGCTGGATAACATCGTCGTGGACACCGTGGCTACAGCACAAACGTGCATAACGTATCTGCGGCAACATGACATAGGACGCGCCACATTCATACCGTTAGAGAAGCAACAGCGATTCCTATCCAAGTGCCGTCAGAAGATTCAAACGCCGGAGAACGTGCATCGGCTGTTCGATCTGGTCAAGGTGGAGGATGAGAGAGTGCTACCCGCGTTCTACTACGGTCTGCAAGATACCTTGGTGGCTCAAGATCTCGATCAAGCGACGCGCATCGCTTACGGTAGGACGCGTTATCGCGTGGTGACGCAAAAAGGTGAACTGATCGAGCTATCGGGCACGATGAGCGGCGGTGGGCGCACGGTACTGCGCGGTCGAATGGGTCAGAAGGTAGTGAGGAACGAACCGTCGAGCGCCGACATCGAGGAACTGCGGTCGCAGCTGGACAGCGTGTTCGAGGAGTGCAATAAGCTTAGGACGAAGCAGCAGCCACTGGAGCAGCAAATTCATACGCTGTCGACCGCGCTGAAAGATATGACGGTAGACAAGAATAAGTTCAGCATCGAGGTGCAGACATTGAGAGAACAAGAGCCGTCGCTGCGGGCGCAGTTCGAGGCGCAGGAGAAGAAGGTCGCGGAGTCGGTATCTGATCCGAGGGAGGTCGCACAGCTAGAAAAAGCGGTCGAGAAGGCGAAATCGCACTTGGATGAGGTCCAGACAAGCTCTGCTTCGGTGGAGAGAGCGGTCGAGCGTATCAACAAGAAGATAGACGACATCTCCGGCAACCGGGTGCGGGACCAGCAGACGAAGATCACGCAGCTGACGAAGTCGGTGGACAAGACCAAGGCGGAGATCTGCCGTTTGCAAGTAGCCATCAAGACCGCCGAGAGAAACGTCAAGAAGACGGAGAAGCATATAGAGACGCTGGAGAGCGACGTGCACGCTTGCGAGGAGAGGTTGAGGGATATTCAGAAAGAGAAATCGGAGCTCGAAGAGCGCGCCAAAGTTATTCTGAACGAACTGAAGGAGCTGAACGAGTCGCTTGCCGAGCGAGACGATGTCGTGTCGTCCTTCAAGAACGAGTTAAACGCCTTGCAGACGCGCGAGGACAAGATCAAGGCGACGAAGATCGACCTGGATCAGAAGCTTCACGAAAGTCGGAAATTGCTGAAGGAGCTCCAGCAGATGATTCCCGAGTGCAATCGGAAAATAGCAGAGCTGAAGTTGCGCGCGGTTCCTCAGGAGACGCTGGAGCCGCTCCGGGATCTAACCGAGGAGCAGGTCGAACAATTGGACTCGAAGGTGGTGATACTGAACTTGCAGAAGGCTAAGAAGAAGCTGCCTGAACTGGTGCCCAACATGCAGATCATCGCGGACTACGAGGAGAAAGACGCGTTGTACATACGTCGCGCCGCCGATCTCGAGGAGGTGACGTTGACGCGCAACAAGATGCGCGACATCTTCGAGACGGCACGCCGGTGTCGGGTCCAGGAATTCCTGCACGGCTTCAGTCTGATCACCACGAAGCTCAAGGAGATGTATCAGATGATCACGCTGGGCGGCGACGCGGAACTGGAGTTGGTCGATTCGCTGGATCCGTTTAGCGAGGGCATCGTCTTCAGCGTGCGCCCGCCCAAGAAATCCTGGAAGAGTATCGGTAATCTCAGTGGCGGCGAAAAGACCTTGAGCTCGCTGGCGCTGGTCTTCGCTCTGCACCACTACAAGCCCACGCCGCTGTATTTCATGGACGAGATCGACGCGGCACTGGACTTCAAGAACGTGTCGATCGTCGGCAATTACATCAAGGAGCGCACAAAGAACGCACAGTTCATCATCATCTCGCTACGCTCGAACATGTTCGAGCTGGCCGACTACCTGGTGGGCATTTACAAGACGTTCAATTGCACCAAGAGCATTACTCTCAATCTGGGCCGCTACTACGAGAACAATGATATCGCGCCGCCTACGCAATGCACCTCCAAGAGCGCGTACGCGGCCTCGCAGAAGCCGCAGGCGTCGTCGCAGCGCAGTCAGGTGAGTTCGCGCAAGGAAAACACTGCGCCCGCAACGAACAACAATAATAATAAAAAAGCGAAAGCGGCGTCATTAAATGGCGAAAAGCTGCCGTCGCCTGCGAGGAATAACGCGAAGGAAATTACGGATGAAGAGCAGCCGGAAATTGATCGCTTAGGGTAGGTACCAAAAAAAGACCTTTTATAAGGCTTTTATAAATTATTACTATTATATTAATAATATTACGTTACTGACATGCACTAATTTTTATTAATATGAATGATAAATACCTAAAAGAGATTAGATATGAGTTATCTCGAGTAGTATGAAAGATAACTTCTTGAAATTTACTGGAGACACATTTTTGGTCTCAGTTTTCAGATGAATTTTCTTCTATAAATAACTATGACCATTTAATATAATAGATATATTAATTATAATACAAATATCTTTTGTAAAATTTATATCAAGATACAGAATTCTTGACAGATTTTATCAAAGTAAAATAAAGAACATACATCGCATAACGCTAATAATGATTAAAAGGAAGAAACTTCTGTTAAAGTCTCCATTCACAGCTGATAGGTATAAGTTAAATAAGTTTACTTCGGTTCGATTAACACAGACACATTCCATTTTTCAGTAAAACTAAATTAGCAAGGTGATTTTGTTGCCCATTCCCGCGAGTCTTGCATTTTAATTCATGCAGTGTGTATTGCGCGTGTTACAGTCTTCCGGATTGGCGGTATGCTCAACGCCACAGAAAACATCATCTCAGAGGCGCTCCAGCAGAAATAGCGAGGAAGAGCACAGAAGAAAAGAAAGAAGGCACGAACAAGAACCGGTCACGAAGAAGCGAAAGTTGCTATAACGACTGAATGGCTTCGTGCTTCGAGACTCGCCGTTCTCGGAAAGTTTAGCACGCGCGAGCACGCAATACCACGAAGCACGATAAATGAACTTGACGATAAATTAACATAGCCATTTTCTTAATATCTAGCGTAATGCGATGTTTTTAGTAATTAAAAAAACAATTTTATTTTTGAATGAAATAGCTTTGCAATTAGATTGGAACAGAGCGATGTCGAATATACGAGAAGGATGACTCACGTAAATACACTCGCACGTTTAACGTTCATGACGCTAAGTGCAATGCAGACTCATTGCAAAGTAACAATATTTTTTATACATTTGTACATGCTAACCTAACTATAAACACAGTTCTACAATTCGCACTGGAGCCTTTACTGCGATTTCATTCCTTTTCTTCCGAGAAAACCCTGTCTTCCGTTTTGCACAGATAAGATATAGAATTAGCAAGCCGAAAACTGAGAATTAC